>NC_061081.1:13213324-13461299 GCF_021917145.1 Hypomesus transpacificus | reverse complement strand
TGGTTGGAGGGGGCCAATTTGTCTGCCAAAACGTCTTATCAGGAAAACCTTGGGAGACAAAAGATGGAGTGCGGTAGCGCCCGGTGCTTATCTCTCCGACAGACCCTCGTGGAGAGCATCACCCTGATAAGGCCTCTTATCGCCAGCCCGATGTCACCCCAAAGTGGCAAGGATTGAATGTCCTTGCCACTCAAACTTGTCCCCTTTTTCTCATTATCCGAGCGAGCAGAGGCCTCACTCACATGGCCGCGGGGACAGGAAGAGGTGACAGATTGGTGTGAGAGGAGTGAGAGTTGACCGGGGAAGGGGGGAGGGTCCATGGTGGTGGGGCGGGGGGGGGTTGATGGTGTGTGTGGGGGGGTTGATGGTAGGGAGGGTAGGGGAGTGGGTGAGGATGTGGCGGTGAGGGGTGAGTGTAATCATGTGTTCATTTAGCAGGCACTTTTATCCAAAGCGACGCACAGGGGAGATGGAACCTGCTGCCTCTTGATCCACAGTCCTTAAGCTCCACCAGCGGGGTGGTGGTGTGATCATGGGTGGTTCCTGTCAGCCTGGAGCCGGTGGAGGAGGGGACGACTCTCCAATGTTTGGTCAGGAGTCATGCCGCGAGACATGCTCAGGGGACACTGCTGAGGAAGGGTGCTTTGGAGAGAAGGTCTGTGATTGGCCTGAACCCTTTAACTTCAGTTAGAGTCACACACTCTGAGAAAAGAAAACCTCCACTTTCTGAAAAAAGCCTTTGTTCCTTGTCCTTTTCAAGCTCGATGGGGGAACGCACAGCCCCTTCTATCAGCCCCGAGGTCTCACGAAATCTCTTTCTTCCACTTTTAGATTTGGACTGGATAAAGGGAGCTTCTTGTCAGTTATGCATGCCGTTTTCCCTTTCCAATCTCTCCCCCCCCCCCTCTTTAAAAATATTTTTGATTTTAAAGAAGTGGCTTCTCTCTGTGAATGATAATGCCTTCATCCAGGGGCAAATTGGAGAAGCAATGGAAAGTCCTTGGATGCTCTTTTCTCATATTCCGCTTTTAAAGCAGTGAAGGCATTTCCCTGGAGACTCCTCCCCCCCCCCCTCTCTCTCTCTCTCTCTCTCTCTCCTCTCTCTCTCTCTCTCTGTCTTCTCTCTCTCTCTCTCTCTCTCTCTCTCTCTCTCTCTCTCTCTCTCTCTGTCTCTGTCTCTCTCTCTCTCTCTCTCTCTCTCTCTCTCTGTCTTCTCTCCTCCTCCTCCCTTTTGACAAATGCGTGGTAATGGAAGGGTAGTTGTGAAACTGGTATTCTTTTCTAAAATGGAGTCTGACCATGGAGAGGCTTTCAGCTTTTCAGCCCATGTGTGTTCAGATGAGAGAGGCAGTGCTTTGTGGTTAGAAGGGAGAACGTCGCTGGGGGGCAGAGTGGAGGGAGCAGGAGGGGGTGAGAGGGAGGGAGGGAGAAAGGGAGGGCTGGAGTGGGGGGGGGGAATCTCTTCAGGCACCTGACTAGAATGAGACCCAGTGTGTCCTCTGGTCTTTGAGGTGGAGGTAATCATGTTTCTTTAGTCAGTCACCGAACACTCTATCCTGTGGTTGACTCACTTAGGCAGCCCCGTGGACTTAGAGTGGAGAAATGAAAACCATGAGGAGAGGTGAATAAAGAGAGAGAGGAGGGGGGGAGAGAGAGAGGAGAAGGTGAGATAGAAAGAGATAGGAGAAAGGGAGAGAGAGAGGAAGTAGAGGGGGGGAGATGGGAGAGAGAGAGAGAGAAATGAGAGGGAGAAAGAAAGAGGAGAGGGAGGGAGGGAGGGAGAGAGATGAACACAGTTGCAGACAGCTGTGTGCTGCTGGCCTCAAGCTGTTGGTCTTTCGCTCTCCACATTCTAACGACGCTCAACATTTTTGGAGTTCCTTGTTGACACACGAAGCCCGTTTTAATTAGGCGAACAGCCTTGGTGTGGAGGCAAAGGTGTGGGAGACACACAGTGATAGAGAGGGTGCAACAACATATCAAAAGAGGTTGTTTTGCATGTGGAAGCACCGGGTGTGAGTGTCCCTGTGTTGGCAGCGTTGGGGTCGTTCATCTTTATTATCGCCAAGCCAGCGTTTTCATACGCTGACTCCATCAGATGATCAAAGACGTTGCAGCCGAACCAGATGCACCTCTTCATCTGAAGCACAGATAATATTCCGTTGCCGATCTCACTGAGAATGATAGCTGCAATCAGCGACGCTGTGACAAGACGGCCCAGTCAGGCACTCAAACGCTTATCCCTCCCGACCACACTTACCATTGCAAATTGCCGAAACCGTTTTGGGGCGGGGACGGTGGGAGTGGTGGTGGGGGGGGGTATGGGGGGCGGGAACGGACGATTCCCTCATAATCAATACTGCCATCCATCCATGGAGAAATGGAGTCCCTGTGCTCTGAGACTGTGAGGCAGAGAAGGGGAACCGAGAGCAGCTACAAGGCATTTTAACGATCCCTGATATGGAAGGGGACAGAGGGAGATGGATCACTGTAGAGAATTCTCCTAACAGCTGAGCTAGGGGGGGGGGGGGGGGGGGGGGGAAGGAGGGAAGAGCTGCTTTGGTGTGTGTGGGGGGGGGGTAGGAGACACGTGCTGAGTCTGACCAGCAGGGGCCTACTTTTACTCAGACCGTATTAGCAGAGTGCAGATCACGGTCGAGGGATGAGAGAGACTCCTTGGCGGACGTTTGCGAAATCCCCTTTTTCTCAGCCTCTGACCACCCGAAGCTCTCTTTTGATGTGTCAGTTCAGCCACTGCCAGGGGGGCTTGTAATGTGACACATGGCTGAAAGTGAAATTGAGACGCTGGTTTCTCCTGTGTGTGTCCCTCCGCCCCCCTCACAGGTCCTCCGGAGCTGTGTGTAGCTGTAGAACCCCGGAGAGCTGCCATGTTGGCCTGTGTCCAGAGGCGGCAGAACCTCTCGTCCCAGCGCCTGGTCTGCGCCCCCAAGATCCTGGAGGCTCCGCCCCTCACCATCCAGCTACCGCCGCTGCCATCACAGAGCGCCTCTCGGAAACGTGAGTCCCCCTCTCTCTACCGGTACTAAGTCCTTCTGTCTCTACTGGTACTAAGTTCTCCTGTCTCTACCGGTACTAAGTCCTTCTGTCTCTACTGGTACTAAGTTCTCCTGTCTCTACCGGTACTATGTCCTTCTGTCTCTACCGGTACTATGTCCTTGTTGTGGAGACTATGTTCTCTGGTCAGTAATGCTTAGAAGCCACTGTGGTGCATCTGATGAAAATGCCGGAGATGATGTACAGATTCAAAGTTGTTTTTTATTGTAAAGTTGAGAGAAATGGTGTTGTTTATATTTGCCTTTATGGGTTCTGCGTGTGTGTGTGTGTGCCTGTGTGTGCCTGTGTGTATATGTGTATATATGTGGTTCTGTAAAGAAACAGCAGACAACAGATGATTAGCATAAAACAATAATAGGCATTTCAACATATATTGCTAGTGAATACCTCACAGCAATAAGAGCCATATTATTACAACATTCTTATAACAACGTTAATGCAGTGACACTACTGTCTATACTGTCTGTTGTTCCACGTAGGAATATCAGCCGCTAAACAGCGCAAGTAAACATGTCGTTTGCTGGCTAACAACGGTTACATAGCCTTGCTACAGTAACCACCACTTCGGCATCAGAAAACACATTTAACTGCTACAATACCGTATCTAACAAACACAGACTCATAACAACATAACGAGACATAACAAGAAGCATCAGAAGTACTTACATGTATATGAACGCACACAATACAACATTATTCTATTCTCCTCAATAAACTAATGTCCGCACCAGAAACAAGGCAGTCCACTACTCCCGCCACTGGGTATCGTCAGCGCGAGCATCCCCAAAACCTGCACTCCGATTGGCTGTGCCCGTAGAGCCATAAGGGGTGCATGCACTAACGGCATGACCCAACAGCAGCGAAAGGGCTGTTCACGTGTACAGTCTGAGGGGGCAAAACCATCAGTCCTTCGCAACAGTCCTCCTGTCTCTACCGGTACTAAGTTCTCCTGTCTCTACCGGTACTAAGTTCTCCTGTCTCTACCGGAACTAAGTTTTCCTGTCTCTACCGGAACTAAGTTCTCCTGTCTCTACCGGTACTAAGTTCTCCTGTCTCTACCGGTACTAAGTTCTCCTGTCTCAACCGGAACTAAGTTCTCCTGTCTCTACCGGTACTAAGTTCTCCTGTCTCTACCGGTACTAAGTTCTCCTGTCTCTACCGCCAGTGAGTCTCTCTGTCTTTACCGGTAGTGAATCACTATGTCTTCACTTGGAGAGTGTCAGATCAAATCCTACCAATATAAATTGTCTTGAGCTTTTTAGGAGGCCACCATTCACTAGCTACCAAATCAGTTTTTTTGTTTTTCTCACGCCTCAATTGCAACGTTAGCGAGCTAGCTAAGCATTCTTCTGAGCTGTTTGACCGAGTGAGAGAGAGGCAGGCGTAGAACCTCAGCAAGTGAGCAGCCCTGCCATGTGTGTGGGTGGACAGAGAGAGGGAGAGACAGAGAGGGAGGGAGGGAGGGAGGGAGAGAGAGCTATTTAACACATAATTTGGTCGTGCCAAAATATCTTTCATTTTTCTAACTTTGGTTGTGCATTATTTGTTGTTGTTGTGTAGTTGTTGTTATCGTTTTTGCCGCCGTTATATAAACACCAAAACACATTATTAGCATCCATCTAGCTGGCAATACAAGTGTTCTTGTTGTAAAAGTAAGGAAGGATGGTGAGGGTGAGGCTAGGGGGAGGGGCAAGAAGGAACAGGGAGAAGAGGGGGGAAGAGAACGTCAAATTGTCAAAGATGGCTTCACAGACGCCCATAGATCAGCACCTGTAACCAACCTTAACACTCAAGGAAGACAAGGAAAAACTGGCAGTAATCTCAAGAGAACTCCTTGTGTCTCTGAGTTAGGACTGACAGAGGTGGGGTGAGGCTGGACTAACAGGTGAAGGCTGGGGAGGCAGGATGAGGCTGGAGTGACAGGTGAAGGCTGGGGAGGCAGAATGAGGCTGGACTAACAGGTGAAGGCTGGGGAGGTAGAATGAGGCTAGAGTGACAGGGAAGGCCGGGGTAGGCAGAGGAAGGCCGAGGGAGACAGGGTGAAGCTGGGGGAGATAACAGGGATGTGGGAAGGGTAAGCTAACCTTGGCCTGGCTCTGTCGTGGAGAACTCTGGGATAACATCCATCCCAGATCTATGTGAACTGGTCCTTTATCTCAGGTTGTCATCTGACCAGCTAATTTCATTCATGAGGGCGTTGATCTGACTGCAGCTGAACGTTCCGGGCCGAAGCTGCGGTCACGGTAACGGCGATGCTATCGCCATGGTGACGGTGATGCCATCAAGGTCGCACGCCCCTTCTCCCACATGAGCCTTGTGAAACTCACAACTTTGTTAACAACTTCTACGCCAAGGTAGTTATTTTTTCAACTGCTTTTCACAGCTGTGAACAAAGGCCATTTTCACCCCAAACACATACCCACCGCACAGTACTAAACTTTCTAATCATCCTCAGACACTCATTGAGATGGTGGTTTACACCACAGCACTCTGAGTCACAGACGTTTCTCTGCTGTCATGTTTGCGAGTCTTTCTGTACAGCACCTAATTACCACGGCAACAAGGACGGGAGATCTTCCTTTTGAACTTGGTCCGCAGGATGAACCCTACCCAGGCATGTGTTGTGTTAATGACTGAACACTCTCTGTGATTACATGCCTTATTATGCATGTCATAAACACAGATCTCAAAAGGCATTGTTTGTAGTCTTCCCTGCCAGTGCAAATTATGATCAAATGATGAGGAGACATGGGGGCTGCTGTTTACTGATAAATCTGGTTAATGGCAGTCTGGGTGCGTGGATTATCAACTGAATGCGGATGGTTTACCTTTTAAGAGTAAATGTTTGATCTCGATTAGATTTTTGCCTGATCTGTTACTCTGGTCTCTTTATAGGAACAGATAAAAAAGACTGTAAGCTTATAGGACTGCCTTGAAGCATGAAATGATACAAGTATTTTATTGTTGACTGGAAGATGCATTCATAGTTAAGGTTAGGGTTGGAGATTAATTTAGAGATAAACTTCAAGGTCGGTGTTTCTGAGAGAAACGTCAACGAAACTAATTGATTGGATTTGTACTGAGCACCAAAAAAAAACCCTCCCCGAACATCTCAGGTTATCCTCTGATAGAACCTGACCTTCCTTCTGCCATATGCCTCCAATCTCCCCCATCTCTCCCCCATCTCTCCCGGGGTGAAATGCCTCTTTATCTTCCTGATATTAAATATTAATTGGGAATCAGTGGAGCACTTGTCTGCTAAATGCTGGAACAGAAGGGCGTAGTTTGCCTCAGGCAGAACCATGGGCGTCTACTCAGCCAGTTTTTACCTGTAGGACCCACTCACTCCCTCGACTGCGTGTGCAGCGAGTGTGTGTGTGTGTGTGTGTGCGCGGGGGAAGCACCTCCCCTCTCTCCCTTCCCCTGCAGCACCACTCTGACATTTCAAACACAGCCACACAAAACAAACGAACCCAGGGAAGGGAGCCCCCCTGGCCAGGCACACGGAGTTCTCAGTGAAACTGGATGGGGGTCGTTTGGTTTAGCTTCCATTAGGAAACTCATTCAAAAAAAACGATTCAATCGTGGTTTTTGGGCTGAAAAACCTACATTGAATACGTCTAGGCTAAACGCCTGCTCGTTTGGCACAGAAAAAAGGAACTACAGCACATATGACACATCCCATCTAGCGAATTTCATGTGTAACCTGCTTCGGGTGACTGCAGCAAAGATTCCCCCAGGAAGCCAAGTTGGAAGCGAGGAGGGTGACGCTAACTGTGTGGCTTCATGGCAGGGGGTTTGAAAGAGAACTGTGCTCTCCTCGGCTCTTTGACTCAAAGACAGGGGCAGGGAATGCTTTCCACCCTCATGGGCGGCCCGTGTTTCCGGAGGGCCGTCTTAGAGAGGCGCGCGGGTCCCGTAACTGCTGGCGGGGAGAGCAGTGCGGAGACAAATGAGGAGTGACACTGGAATAAAGAGGTATCCGCCCGCGTGTCTTCAAGCACACATAACTAAGTGCTCAACCCTGGGGTTGTTCTGTTCCGGGAACACCCCACATGAACAGATTACCAACGAGGGCGAGGGAAGGGGGGAGAGGGGGGCTCGAACGAGAGCTGCGTTTTGTTTGTGTCGTTTTAAGTTTGTTTTTTATGTGAGCTAGAGAGAGTGTCAATGCAACTCTGGTGGGTGTACTGCATGTGACTTATGAATGAGAGACTTACAGTGTGGTGTGTGTGTGTGTGTGTGATAGAGAGAGAAAGATAGAGAGAGAGAGAGAGAGAGAGAGAGAGAGAGAGAGAGAGAGAGAGAGAGAGAGAGAGAGAGAGAGAGAGAGAGAGAGAGAGAGAGAGTGATGATGCAGGCCTTTGGGGAGATGTAGATGATATTAATGATGTATTTTGCTCTCTGAGTATCAGCATATTACCTTAGGGTCTGGCCCAGGGCCCTGGTCTCTCTCCCCCTATGTATCTCTCCCTCTCCCTCTCTCTCTGTCTCTATTCGTCTATCACTGTCTCCCCCCTCTTTCTTTTTCTCTCTCTCACCCTGTCTCTCTCCCTGTGTTCCTCCACCTGTCCATCCACCTCTCTCCCAGAATCAGCCCTGTGAAAGGCCTGTAACCCAGAGACCCTTGCTACCTCCACCAACACACACACACACACACACACACACACACACACACACACAGGCCAACATTAATATGGATGCTTGTTAAATGGATACTGAGATTATGAGAAGAGCAGACTCTGCATCTAAATGGCCACTCTCATCTCAGGGGGCCAGGCCCCTCGCCAGACACCATCTAGAAGACTCTACCACAGACACCATCTAGAAGACTCTACCACAGACACCATCTAGAAGACTCTACCACAGACACCATCTAGAAGACTCTACCACAGACACCATCTAGAAGACTCTACCACAGACACCATCTAGAAGACTCTACCACAGACACCATCTAGAAGACTCTACCACAGACACCATCTAGAAGACTCTACCACAGACACCATCTAGAAGGCCCTGCTCTGCTCACAACCAGATACCGTCTAGGAAACTCCGCCACAGATCTCCACTGTAGATAGAAAGCCGTCAGATCGGTGTGGAGAAATTGCCCTCGATACGCATTAAACAAATCGTCCTGTTTCTCACGCGCGGCGGCATGCGGCGTGGGAAGTAGCGGTTGAAACAGGGGAGGTTTTGGAGGCTGCTGCGGGGTGATGTCGTGCTGAAGAGCGAGCGAGGCGGGCAGGGTCAGTAATCAATACCAGGCGAGGCTCTCTCTCTCTCTCTCTCTCTCTCTCTCTCTCTCTCTCTCTCTCTCTCTCTCTCTCTGTCATTCTGTCTCTCTCTCTCTCTCTCTCTCTCTCTCTCTCTCTCTCTCTCTCTCTCTCTCTCTCTGTCTTTCTGTCTCTCTCTCTCTCTGTCTCTCTCTCTCTCTCTCTCTCTCTCTCCGTCTTTCTGTCTCTCTCTCTCTCTCTCTCTCTCTCTCTCTCTCTCTCTCTCTCTCTCTCTGTCACGCTCGCTTTCTCTCTCTCTCTGTCACTCTCTGTCACACTGTTTCTCTCTCTCTCTCTGTCACCCTCCCTCTCTCTCTTTCTCTTCTCCCTCTCTCTCTGCCTAAGTAACAGGCAAGTCAATTACTGTACAGAGCTGCAGCTCTGCAGCTGAAGGATAGGCGGGGTCAATTAATTACACGGGTCCTAACGAGTGGGCCTATTAGGGGCGGCTGTGTTCGTACGGGACGTCGCCATGGCAACGGTGGCCTGGGCTTGTAATGCGTTGTTAATCAGCTCATGTGGCGTCAAGGACGGTCTCTGGCTAGGTTGGTTAGGATGTTGGGATTATTCGCCGTGGTGAAGTGAAAACTGCCGGCGTGTGACAGGAAAGCAGGTTTTTTGTTCCTGTTTGGAGAGTGAGAGTGCATTAAGCACTAATTAACCAGCTAGTGTTCAAGCGCCTCTGTGCCACAACCCCTGTGAGGATTAGGTATTTGTAAACATGTTATCGCGCAAAAAACTGTTATCGCATGAAAACTTTTTAGCATAACATCAAAGCCTTTCTAAAAAGGGGGGGGGGGTTACCTATCTCCATGTGGATCGAGAACTTGAACAAGTAGAGAGAAGACTTTGTCCTCTTTTTGTCTGGGTATGTGGGGCCTAGAGAAAGAAGGGGAGCAGCCATGGTGTGGAAATGCGCTGAGGCCGTCCAACTGCCGTTTTTAGAACCTGGCTCAGGGGCTTGTTTTGCCCGTTAATCAGTGATTAACTCAAACAGCTCCAAAACAATGAGGTCTCCACTCTGATCTGGGGGGAATTGCTTTAAGCGTGACCATGGGAAAAAAGATTAGGCAGCTTACCGCAACAGAAAGCACCGTGTGGGACTTTATGGGGGTGGATTGAGAGAAGGGTTACGAAAGACCAGCAGGGCAGGCTGGATACTCACTGTTGTATCTCTGCATAGATTTGTTCTTTTAACCTGATAGTTTTGCTTTTAAAAGCTGTAGATACACAGTTTTACACTCACACTCTCTTATGCACACACACATACACACTATCCCACTCACCCTCAAAAAAACACACTTATACACAGTCACTCTCATACTCTCTCTTTCGCTCTCTCTCTCTCTCTCTCTCTCTCTCTCTCTCTCTCTCTCTCTCTCTCTCTCTCTCTCTCTCTCTCTCTCTCTCTCTCTCTCTCTCTCTCTCTCTCTCTCTCTCACACACACACACACACACACACACACACACAGATGCTCATTATCAGCCTACAGAAAGTAGTTCATTATAGATCTTAGAATGAGCCTGAGGTTAATTAGGCGTGGTGTTAATTGAGATTTTAGGATTGCCCTTCACCCCCTCCCCTTCTCTCCAAGGACAGCTCGACCCCCCCCCCCACCATCACCATGAGGGAGCAGCTAAGATTAGGTGTTTTGCCAGATAAATTATGCTTGTTGTTCTCATTAGAGGTTTCCATCAAGTTTCTACCTCCCCCCCCCCCCAGTCGCTCCACCATCAGCGCTCTGAAGGCTGACAGCATAGGAGGGTGCAGCTCAGTGGTTAGAGCACTTGACTGCTGATCAAGAGGTTGCAGGTTACAATCCCCCCTCTACTGTAGTTGCTTTGCTAAAAACATTGTTGTTATTACTAACACACTTAGCGAATCAACAGCTGAATCCCCCATCCCACAGCACTTCACCACAGCAATCACTCTGGTCGGGGGAAGAAGAAAAAAACAGCTTTAAAGGAGTTCCTGAACGTGAAAGGAGTTCCATAACGTACATTTGTAAGCCCTACCAGCTGCCCTCGGACAAGGTTGACTGCTTAACACGAGCGTTGTGGTATTCAGCGCGGCGCTTTGCCGTAGTGAGACAGCTCGAACTGTGCTGCGATCATCTGCTCCTCTCTCTCCAGGCTGAAGACTGAGAGGCTGTAGCTGGCGTGTGCAGGCTGATTAAGTGCTTAAGGTCAAACTGCTAATTACCCCTCTCTGTCACACCGTACCTAACAGCTCATAGTGTGTGTGTTTGTGTGTGTGTGTGTGTGAGTTTAGTGAGGAAGAAAGGCATTTCTCGAAGGCTTAAGAAAAAGCTCTGTTTTTGTCATTCGCAGTCTTTCCTTCCTGGGGATTTTCCATACATTTCAATGATAGCGCCAGGAAAGGTCAGACTTGCGCGTTTCCAGAGCTCCCCATCGGAGAAGGAAACATTCCAGGAAGCCTAAACATTCGTAAATCTGGTGTCTTCCCTTCTACCGTGCAGCTGGATGCTATTCCAGGCTCACGGCTGGGCGTTTTGAAAGCTTCGAGCTGATGAAGGATAGTTTGCCGTGTGGGGTGGGCCTCCAACAGAGTCCCTCCTAAAAGCCTCGGAGCGGTGGGTGGCATGGCCGGGACGCTTCGCCACTGGCCTGACAGTACTGTAATCTCTGGACTTATGCAGTGAGACGCCTTTTGAAGATGAGATAGCATTCACGGCGTTTGAAGTGTTTTGGGCTCTGGGACTGCGGGCTTGACATCGAACCAGAGACAGGAGGGCTGGAGTGGCAGGTTGTGATTGGCGTTTTTTTCTTCTTCTGTGGTAATTGGGTGAGGGGGATGCCAGAGGGAGCACATCAGACAACTAGAGCAATTCAACAGGAGAGGATGTTGATCTCGGATTTGAAGCAGTTGTTTATGTCAAAGGGAAGACAGAAGAGGGACCGCCTCGTTGGAGGAGATGACACGATGAGGTCTCAGGTGAACGGGATTCTCTAAGGAAGCTCGTGTTTTGGCCCGAGGGAAGCAGAATCCTGCTGCACTCCAGCCTGGTCCTCTTCCCCCTCTCTTCAGAGGGAGGGAAACCGAGAGAGAGGGAAAGAGAGAGAGAGAGAGAGAGAGAGAGAGAGAGAGAGAGAGGAGAGAGAGAGAGAGAGAGAGAGAGAGAGAGAGAGGGAAACCGAGAGAGAGGGAAACCGAGAGAGAGGGAAAGAGAGAGAGAGAGACAGAGAGAGAGAGAGAGAGAGAGAGAGAGAGAAAGAGATACAGAGACAGAGAGAGAGAGAGAGAGAGAGAGAGAGAGAGAGAGAGAGAGAGAGAGAGAGAGAGAGAGAGAGAGAGAGAGAGACAGAGAATGAGATGAGGGCATGGGGGAGGTTGCTCCAGTCAAAATCCTGTGTGTAGACATCTGTTCAATGCTTCCCAACGCCCCTGTGTTCTCTAGCTTGCTTGTGTTGTGATACATAAATAACTACTGTTGTGCCGTGCTATGTTTCTCTGTGGAATTCATTGCGGCTGCTGGCACCTTGGTGCTGTTCCTGTGCCTCTACTGGGAGATGCCTGCATGAATCCAACCCTCAACCTCGCCTCTTTCCGCCATCTTAAACACCCAATTTATTTCCTTTTATGAGATGGATCTTGTAGATTGAATCATTTTCACAGTTGGAGGCTCATTGTGGGCCTGAAATGAAATGAACTCCCCAATCAATTTCGAACGGGAACAACAAGTGAGTTCTCTTTCGCACGGCTGAGGAGCTTCTTAAAATGGGTTTTGTTATTGAAAACGAAATTAAGTGTTTTGTTTAGATTTTTTTCTTCTTCTTCTCCCATCCCCTTTTGTCGTTTCTCTTCACTTTGTTTTGTCGCTCGCTGTGAATTTAGGTGACTACAGAGTAATCTCTCACTAATTTCACCACTTTTGCTTTTCATGTCAGGAATTGTGTCGTTTGGAGGGGCGGGGGTAATTTCTGCCAGGTGATTTATTGCCTTTAAATGAAGCGCCTATTCCGCCTCTCCTTGGTCGCCGTGAGCTAAGCAGCCATGAAATTGCCTGAATAATGGTGTTTAAATCCAATCTTGGTTTGTCCCTTCAGCTGTCCAGTACACCATTCAGTAACGGCCCCTATGGAGGCTCCTTCCAGTTTGCCTCCACTTCTCCCTCAGTTTCCAGCTCCTACATCACAGTCAATCCAGGCTCAGAGGACTTAGGAGAGAGGATTCCTCACAGGTAGATAGCCTTGAAAGGTTTAAGTCTGCTTAGGAACGGCCTTAGAGAAGGCAGGATACCCTTGACGAAATCAGAGGCTTTTTTCCAATGAGGGTCTTTTTTCTTATTATTTTTTTCTCTTTTTCCTTGCCTGTGTGGGAGGTAAGACATGAGAAAAACACAGTATCGGAAGAGGGTTCTAGTGAAGAACACTGTCTTTCTCAGTTCAAGGGGAGGCTACATCAGCTTTTACATGTTGACCTGCAAAATCTACAGGAAGCAGATGAGTTCGGCTGTCATTTCCTCCGACCTGATTCAAGCACCTAGGGCTTCTGCCTCAGCCCAGCCCAGCCCAGCCCCTTCCTGCGCTCGTCTCACGGCCAAAATATCACCAAATGAATCCCACTTGAGCCTCTTGCGACGACAAAATTGTGTTTCTTTCCTCCCCGGCCTCCTCCTGCTCCACTCTCTAATTTCCCAGAGTAATCCAATTCTGGGTTGAAATAAGTCCAAATTAATTTCATAAAGCACTGATCAAACAGCGCCCGGGGGTGTCTCCCGTCCCCCAAATGAGTTTAAAGGAGATGCAGATGTCTGGTGCTCGCCCTCTGAAAACAAAGGGGGCAGGGGGAGAGGTGAGAGGGAAGCGAAGGAGGCGTTACAATAAGTGGGTTTTTATTGGACGATTTTTCTTGTCTCCGCTCTTCTTCCTGGACATGTGGCTGTGGCATGTTTATCTATTGCTATATTTATCATCAGCACTTCCTCCTGGAAGAGGGCTTCAGCTGTAAAAGGAAAGGTCAGCAGATAAAGATGATCGCCTTTATCTCGTCTTGAGTCGCAGCTTCTAAATGTCAAGATACATCCTCCCTCCATGCATTGACCTGTTTCTCATCAGGCCTGCGGTTTCAAGCAACATTTGTAGCATCAAGATAATTATTCAGTCAGTCTTTTGGATTGAATAGACATTAATGATAGCGTGGACTAAAGCATTATCAATAAACTAATCTCAGAATGTACCAAGCTAGGATGGGAATAGATATCAGGCGTTTAAGTTACTTCTTCTAATCTCTAACATTCCTCCGTTCTACTTCAAATTTTCCTTATCCAGATTCTGAGTGATTCATAGATCCTGGTTTGGAAGTGGATGGAGTTCAGTATTCTGAGTAATCCATACAGCTGACTTTACAATGGGATGAAATGTTGATCTGAGTAATCCATTGAACCTAGTTACAATGGGATAGGATTCTGAATTTAGAGTGATCAATAGAGCCTATTTTACAAAGGGATGGAATGAAATGCCGAGCAATCCATAGAAGCCAGCTAACAATGGGATGGAAGTCTGAGATCCATAGAACCTCTGTAGAACCTCCGTGAAACCTCCATTAAACCTCCCAGTAACAGTTCCAACCACTGTGTTTGTGTTTCAGATGAGCTAGCCTCCATGGCGCCGTCTTGCTACCCGTCAGCTGCTGAACTGGACGCCTTCGCCCAGAAGACGGCCAGCAGCCCTCTGTCCATCAAGATCTTTCCGTCCAACATCCGCGTGCCTCAGCACAAGCAGCTCAACCGCACCGTCAATGGCCTGGACACCACCGGCCCGCGCTACAGCCCCTACTCCGGGGGCTACCAGGGCCTGCTGGCCACGGTTAAGGCCTCGGCCCTGGTCGGGGGTGTGGTGAAAACCTCGGAGGGCAAGAGGACTAAACATTCCCCGGCGCAAACGGCGGTGGCGCCCTACAACCCCGCCAGCCGGCATGGACTCAAGGCCTTCCATCGGCCCCCCGACGGGCCCGGCGTGACGACGCCCTCTCACCTCGTGCCGGCTACCTCGGCCGTGTCCGGGACGGGTCAGACGGTGGCGTTGGGGCCCCAGGGCATGTTGAGGCAGATGGGCCGGCAGCCCCACAGCCAGGCCCTACCGAGGGGCGGTGGTGCCCAGGCCAGCCCCTTCCTCCAGGCTGTGGCTGCCGTGGCCTGCTTAGACTCAGGCTTCCCCCTCGGGGCTCCGGCGCAGAGCGGCCTGGCCTACTCGGGGGCCGTGCTGCCCACGCAGAGCGCAGACATCGCCAAAGCCGGCTACCTGGACACGGTGGACTACGGCATGTGGCAGCAGTACCACCAGGGGGCGCTGCGCATGTACGGCAACTCGAGGGGAAGCAGCAGGGGAGGGGCTACCGTCAGCCGCTCCCCCGAGACCTGCCTCCCATTGGCTTGCTCCTCCCAGCTCTCCTACAGGCCCCACCCTCTCAGCACGGGAGGAGACGGGGGCGGGCCTGAGCGCGTCAGCTCCTCCCCTCTGAACTGTGCAGCCATGCACGGGGAGTTCTCCGTGGGGCAATACTTTGCCCCGCCCTGGAACAGTCTCCTGGTCACCCCGGACAGCGACTGTTACACCTCCCAGGAGATGCTGCCCGGATCCTCAATGGCCAGACCCAGGGACATGGGCCTCTCCCACCCTCACCCTCACCCTCACCCCCACCCCAGCCAACACCCGCACCCCAGCCTCTGCCACCTCCCCCACCTCCAGGCCTACAGCACAGACCAAAGCCAGGGGCTCTGTTGTGGCCTGGCGGGCAGCAGCCTGTGCCACGCGTCGGTACTGAGCAGCAGTCTGCAGTCTCTGGAGTGCCTGATCAGTGAGATCCACCCACCCTGCATCAAGGAGCGCATGCTAGGCCGGGGGTACAACGCGGCGGGCATGCCCCACCTCCTGGACTACCCCCCTCACCAGCACCCGCAGCAACTCACCAGCCACATCCAGCTACCGGTGTTCAGATAGTAGTGTGTTCATTCAGCAGACGCTTAAAAAAAAAAAAAAAAACTATTATCCCTAGCGACGTACACGGGTGGGTGGGGGTGGGGGGATTCGAAACCTGCCACATCTCAATGTGCTGTCGAATGGTCTGACCACCGAGCGGTGACCGGATAAGACCAGGGCACGTCAGGCTGGAAACACCGCATGATGACCAAGGGAATCCCAACGAGAACTCACTGGCTGGCTGGGCGGCCATGTTGGATAGACAAGGCCCCTATGTGTGTCACCTGCCTTTGTAATGTGAGCATGAGCTGTACGTGTTGCTAGAGGGCTCTGTGTTAAGTATGTGGTGTTGTAGAGTCTGAAAGGGTGATCATGATAATCAATTATGAAAATAATGACTGACCTGACTGACTATCCTCTGACATTTCACTTTTTATTTGGGGGTGGGGTGTTGGTTGTCGTTGTTATTGTTCTTGACCAATCAGGTGACGTCTAAGTGCTTCAGATGATTCCTGTGCTGCGTACCCAGCTCAAACTAGAGTCTGTTTAGGTACAGCGAAATACCACAGCCATGATTTAAGGTTTATTTTTAAATGTTTGTGTGAGTATTTCATGTGAGGTAAAAGTGTATGGGCAGGCGATCCTTAAGGCTCTTTACAAGGTGACAAACACGCCATTCCTACGTTTAGGAGATGTGAAAAGCACAGTAGAGGCTTTGACATGACTTGCTGTTTCGGTGTCTCTTCTTACACTGAAAACCTACATTCTCACCTTCCATTCTCTTCTCTCACTAAGATGATCAGTGATCGTGTCGACTGATTAGAATGCTCTAATTTGACTGAGATTGGCTCGGCTATGGTGTTGGTGGGGGTCAAAAGTATCTGGTTTATTTGAAAAGGAAAAAACTTGAATATGTATTTTGCTATGTGGATATTTATAAAGGCATAAAATGCGTTGGCTGCTAATTAGGGATTCTTTGCTTCAGAATTGTTTCAAGTGTTTAATCTTTTTGTTGTTGCTGATATTGTTTTGTCTTTTCTTTTGTGATTCCTGTCTGTAACCGGACTGTATCTGGACAGATATCCACTGGAAGAGCCACAGCCATTATGTTGTATTATTTAAAATGATTCAAATGACCCCCTCAAATCCATAGGATTATCAGACTGTCAGTTAGGAGGTTACCATTGCTTAACACAAGGCATTGTGTGTCTTTCATTGTGTCATCATCACCTCACATCGCTGCATCCATCATCACTACTGCATAACCATCCCAGGATGTAGATCAGGATGTGGACAGACTCTCTGTTTTGTTCATTTCTGCTTTTCTAAGACAAAGTTTCAATCTCCCAGCTGTTGGACCCAGCAAATAGTCGGTGGAGTCACATGACCCCATCTGGTTAATAATAATGTATTCACTTAGCAGACGCTTTAATCCAAAGCGATGTACAGGGATTAGATCCACAGTGAAATGCTCTAACAACTGAGTTACTCCCGTCATGGTTCACAGGAGGACTATGAACACCATGTTGGGTACACAGAGCGAGCCACACTGGAGAACACCGTTCACAGGAGGACTATGAACACCATGTTGGGTACACAGAGCGAGCCACACTGGAGAACACCGTTCACAGGAGGACTATGAACACCATGTTGGGTACACAGAGCGAGCCACACTGGAGAACACCGTTCACAGGAGGACTATGAACACCATGTTGGGTACACAGAGCGAGCCACACTGGAGAACACCGTTCACAGGAGGACTATGAACACCATGTTGGGTACACAGAGCGAGCCACACTGGAGAACACCGTTCACAATCATTTCCTGTCAGACTGTCTGAAGCTCTCGGCTGTGGCTGGACTTCCTGTCAAGGGCTCGATCTGCGCTGGTCTGAGAGGTCTCCAGGTCTTAAGCGACTCTTGTATGTCTGTTTTTAGGATGCTGACTGTTTGGGCCTCTGTAACTTGTCAGGGTTATGGTGAATTAAGACATTCTTAACTGGCTTGATGATTATATAAAGTGCAATTATTAAAACACAAGAGCCCTCTCAAAAAAAAAGGAAATACTAAAAAAATGTTGATTTGACAATGTATAACCCCAGTCCCTTTCCCACTACCCTGTCCTGTTCTTGATTAAGATTGTCAAATAAATGAAATTATTTTCTAAACCAGCAAGACGTTTTTATTTTTCATTGCACATTCCCCACACTTACTTTTAAAAAATAACACACAATTGTGCAAAGAGATTGAAATAATTGAGTTGAGGAACGAAGATGGTCCAATATCTGGAAAAAACAGCCGAGCAGACAATATCTGGATTGGAAACTTCAATCTTCAAGATAAAAAAAGGAACAAATTGGAATCATATCTGAATTACATCCTAACCTTTTATTGTTGAGCTGCAAGTCCATAAATGGATTTGTGCCTGTCCGTCCTCATAATTTACGCACAACTGCCATATTCATGAATGTTTATTTTTTTGTTATGATGGCATGGGGGATTCCATTCGCCTCCCAGTCTTTTATCATGGTTGTAAAATGGCCGCTAACGCTATGGGCAGAATCTAGTGAAACCTTGGAAGAGTCATATAAATGGAAATAAGAAAGTATAGGCCTTCTCCCACTCCTCTCCCCGCGGTGTTGCATTTGTGAGTGAAAAGTGCACACGTTCCTCCGGAAAAATACACAAGAATATATTACTTTCAATAATGTATATGATCCCATTATTCAGAAACAGGCTAGCCAACGGAGAGCTGTTGAATATTTAGCCTGAAGATGCTGTGCCCTGAGGCATGGTTCTCATCCCCACCCTGCCTTCCTAAACTGCCCTACATTTTCCAAATGTCAGCTCTCATAAGGAATACTATAAATCTGAACTTCAAATTCTTTTTGACTGAGGGCTTTTCTTTCAAGTCAAACATCACTGGGGTCAAATCCACAGGAAATACAAACACATAAAAACAGGAATCCAAACCAGAACCTCTTTGTTTGCACTCTACATTAGAAGAATATGGATCATTTACATTTTGGAAATGGGGAATGGGGGGGGACGACGACGACAATGGCAATGGATCCCATTGTGTGATCTGTACATCAAGCCTGCAGCAGTCGATGTTGGCACACATAAAGGGTATGTGTCCTCGGTGGGCGCTGGGTGTTGAGTTGGCCTGTCGTTAAGGGCTTGTTGTCAAGCCGAGGGGATGTTGTCATTGAGGACCCATGTCAGGATTTTTGTGTCCTGGGTCCCCTGGGCCCCTGGGCCCCCTGGGCCTTTTTTCAGCCTGTGGGCCCTGGCACATCCTGGGGCAGCTGTGCAGATAAACCTGCAGGATTACACACCCAACTCCAACCCCACACACATCCTGCTCATCCTACACACGCATGCCCACACACCACACACTCGTACACGCACACAGGATTATGCGGCTGAGGGCAAGTGACAGGAGCCACCCTGGCTTGCAGCAGCAGAACCCCAGGGTGACAGAGATAAAGGAGGAGAGGACAGGCAGGGGAGGACAGGAAGCCAGGGATGAAAGGGGAGGAGGAGAGGACAGAGTCAGGGAGAGGAGGGAAAGGGAAGAGAACGAGGAGGTTCTTATGGAGCTTCTACCACAAGCTCCTCCACAGTGTTCATGGAATAAAGGAACTACTTGACTTCAGTACACAGAGGCAGAACATGTTTTTGTATTAGAACTAAGAGTGTTTCTTTATCTTGAAAAGATGCACTATGAAATATAAATCAATCTTGTTTTGTCTTGATGCCAAACAGCACAAATTGTATCCATCTCACCAAGTGAGAAGGTTCAACAAAATTAAGTAAATGGCACCCCCAAGAGGCTCAAAAGTGAACTACACTTTTATACCAGAAAATGAAAATTACACCCTCCATTACCTTGACAAATGAAAAGGCATATTTGAACGAATCATCTTTTATTCGTAAAAATATAATAAATTACTCATACACGCATCGTTACAAATTGTTCACATTCATTTTGTTCAGTGTTTGCTCATCACAAAATGCCGGGTTTACAAATAAACCAAAGTACTAAATCTAAAAATTGAATCAACAAACTTTCAACAATTCTACCATGGTCTACCATGCCTCATTAAGAACCACCTAATCCTGGATAAAGAGTTTCTATTCGGCTTGAAAACTTAAAATCAAAACTAAAAGTAAATCAGAGGAAACTAAACATATGGACTCTGCTTATCCTACCTCCATATCTCCAGCTTTAGTGGTTATTATTAGGAAAACGCGAGTCACGCTGAAACACTAACAGATAAATGCCATGCCTTTAACAAGCAAGGTGACACAAACATTAAAACTCACACAGAAACAACACAGGCATTTTCACACAAGGCACTCCAGAAAGGTTGTCGACTGTTAAGGCAGGAAGAGGTGTGATATGGGGGGGAAGGAGGGGGGGGGGGGGGAGGGGGGGGTAGTGCGATAGTTCCAGTAACCAGCCACCAGAACAGTAGCTCATATAACCGGGCAGAGTTACAGAGAGTGTATCTTCGGTGAAGGGAATCAATATGAGGAACACTCTCAACTCCCACAGAGAGAGTCTGAAATAACACTCAGAGGATCTCTGTCTATCCTGGAATGTCACACTCTGAAACGATGATGGTGTCACTGCTTGACACAAATCAATACATCAGTTCAACAGCCAATTAATATGATTTAGACCAGATACAAACGGTAAAAGTTCACCATGTTTACGGAACTTCTTGACATAATACGGATTAACGTATAATGAGAAGGCATACTGAGCAAGGACTGTACATCTCAACATGTAACAACAATAGATTCACCACGACAGGGGCCCAAACTGACAATATTTAGTTAGAAATAACATAGTTATACCTTGGTAACTAAGGCCCAGTTACAAAGACATGTATTAATCCTAGTCCTAGTTTAGCCTCCTAACATTATGTCATCAATGGAGATCTTCATCGAATCTTTCTCTTACTTTTAGAACTGGGCTTAATCCATGTCTGAGAAAACGACAACCAAAAGATTAAGCTAAACGTTCACAACAAAAAAAAGGCTGTTTTATAATGTTGGAACGTTCCATCACCTGAGAAAGTCAGATAACCTGAAGAGCCAACAGGAACCGCAGAAGGGTTCCCCCCAGTCCGGTCTGTTCCATAGGAGGGTTACCACCTCGCACTCACACGGTGTAATCCAGCTCTGCGTTCAGCCTCGTGTACATGTCGTAGATGGCGTCCACCGTGGCCGTGTAGTTGACCAGGAACAGGCGCAGGCAGGCCAAACACTCTTCCTCCGTGACCACCTGACCTTTCGACAGAGACTTGAGGAAGTCCGACTTGTAGGGCGCGGCGAGCAGCGCGGCCTGTGGAGAGAAAATGCCAGAATAGAAGCTCTGACTCATCCAATCCTCTAACACGTCACATTTTGTTGTTTTTATTCACTTAGCGGACGCTTTTGTCCGCTAAGTGCCAACTGCGCATAAAGAAGGGAAAGCAGAAGATCATTATAAGAACTGCACAGTCGCTGTAAGGGTCGTGATTAAACAGCGTATTGGAAAATGCGTCGTCTGTGACCTAACCTGGAAGACCTTCTGCACGATCCAGCCATGGTACCTCTTGAGGGCTTGCTCGTAGGCCTTGGTGATGTTCACCCTGATCAGGTTGGGATTGTTTTCATCTCTGTCTCCGTCGGCCAAACTCTGCAGCAGGATCTGGATGAAACGCAACCCCCTGCGAGACCACAGCGGATATCGATGGGCGGCCATGTTTAAAACCCTATCAGCCAGAGGTTCTACTTCCTGGTCAGTGGTTGTGATGTCATAATGCATGTCATAGGAGACGGATTTAGGGGCGGGCAGTAGAACATGTCCAACACATTACTGTGATTGTGATGTCATAATACATCTCTTAAAAGGCGATTTAAGGGTAGGCAGCAGGGACTTGTCTTCTGACATCACTGTGATTGTGATGTCATAATGCATTGCCCCCACCAATCTTCAAACTACACTCTTGCTACATAATTCCTGTGCCCTTTGACCCCCAGGACACCCTAAAAGGGTTATACCCAACTTCCTCTGCTTCAAAGCTGCATGTTTCCACACGGTTCTGCACTCACCTCTTCAGCCACATGAGGGCCAGTGTGGCTCCTACCTTGGGCCACTCTGCTCCATGTGCCTCCTTCTCTGCCTCCACTATGTCCTGGAGGGTAGCATACTTGGACGGATCTTTCTCGTAAACACCCCTGATTTTCTGCACATTAAAACAAGGATAAGCGTTGCACGTAAAACACCGTAAACACAGACAATGGGTGCTACGCTGCTGTGAATTTGTCAGACTTAACTGTGTTCAACATTTATAGTTGAGACAGGAAACTTACTGTTATATTTCCAGAGATGTCTGATTTGATTGGGGAAAACACTTTAGACCCCAGGCAGTCTAAACAGGACCGGGAGAAATGATAAAAATTTGGAGTGAGACAAGAGACCTGACTGTTTGGAAGGATGTGGGTTCGATCTGAAAAGAGTCCATTCATATGGTCTGTAAAAGGGCACTGCTACAATGTGGGAGTCGGAATTTTAAAAAGCCACAGAAGGACATATTTGACGCCTAGACGACTTACTAGAACAAACATGACAAACGAAATGTGTGTAATAGTCTTACAGCATTT
The DNA here is from genome assembly GCF_021917145.1 of Hypomesus transpacificus. NCBI lineage: Eukaryota > Metazoa > Chordata > Actinopteri > Osmeriformes > Osmeridae > Hypomesus > Hypomesus transpacificus. The sequence goes on along the minus strand of NC_061081.1, from coordinate 13,439,350 downwards.
CATGTTAAGTTCTAGCCTACGTATAATACATGGGTTACGACAAGTAAATATAGCGTTATTATAGAATGCCTGTATGGATTTTGGGGCTTGAAGGAAAACACCCAAAGGAAAACACCCAAAGGAAAACATTAAGTTACAGCAAAAGAGAGACGACAACGCGTATCCATGACAGTCAGGACCGTTTCGTTAAGGAAGGCAGGTGTTCTCGTGTTCAGCACTCACCAAAGAACGGCGGAAGATGAGAAACGGATTCCAGAAACAACTTTGTGTCCACGGCATTGTCAGCCGGGAGCTCTGAGAATTGATTATCCAGTAAAAGGGCCATTTGTCAAATAATGACAATTAACCAACGGCTTTCACGGTGGTAGACAGTAGTTTTACACTAAACCCGGAACTGTCTTCCGCGTTCTTCTGCTGCGTTGGATTGGCTGGGAGGCTTCCGCGCAGTCCATCCATTCACAGGTAGAGCACACAAAGACGGTGTGCCGCACGGTGGGGAACCGCAGGATCTCACACCTGTGGTTTTAATGTTAACTATGACTATATTGTGCGGATGACTGTGCTATTTGAGAAAAATAATACATTCGTAGTTCATTCCGAAGTTGACACCCCCCATCAAGAAACACGAAGCATTCCGATATTAGGTTATAAATTAGGCTACTTTTTATTATTTTAAAAGGCAGATTTTTCCAACCACAACGGTAAGAATTGTATGACAGGAATCCCAGTGTTGTTTGGCTCGTGATACTCAAATGGAACACATGATCATCTACACATCTCAGACCAACATTTGTGTCATAACAGATCTCAAAGGGGGGTCATTTATGACTACATTTCCACAACCACTTCGTTGCACTTGTTTGGCCATTAGCAGCATGTAGGCGATGATGCAGTGGTACACGGTTAGACAGGGTTCAGCACCACACCAACAGAACAGAGACAGACCACGAGCTCTGGTTGCCGGCGGAAATATTATTACGTCGGAGATGAAAACCATGCGATACAGGAAGGCATCAATTGTTTAGTTAAACTTATTTTATGAAAATAAAAGTTGAAATTTCGTTAGCTAGGGATGACATACAGTATCTATAAATAGACTATAGCATTACGATTATATGTATTATGAATATACGTTTGTACACTTTCTTTCTATAAAAAAAAATATTTGGGGTTGATAAAAAAGAATTGCATTTCGGGATGTCAAAAATAAGAAAACCAATCGTCATAATAATAAAGACATGGTCTTGGTTCTATGACGTATGGCTTTAGCAGGGAATTACAATACTTTGGAACATCCATGGAGCCTATTATGACGAGGGCATTTTACTGTGACGTGTCACTGCGCTGGTAGTACACATGGCTGTGTTCAATAACTTTCAAAAGGTTTCAATGTCCAACGTTGGCAAATCTACAATAAATGAAACCTTTGGACAGTCTCGATGTAGTCATTGTTGTGTAGAAGGGGGCAGCAAACAGCACAACCACAAAGCACAAAAAACACCCAACATTTAAAAGGCTGCAACATGTCTATTTATACGTTCACCCAGGTAGACAAGTCTTTAAACTCCACTAATATGCGCTAATACCACTTGTACTCAAAAACAGGGCCTTGGCATGACCCACGATTCTCCAAGGAAAACTTTCTGTAAACTTCACACAATAACCCTATAACGTTTAACTGGTGACATAATACATTAAATAAAAATGCCATACAAATAATAACAGTAATACTGATTACATTGAAATTAGCCAGACCATTAACACATATCAAGAGGGAGGTCTTTGGATTAAAAAAAAATAAAACAAAAAAAACATACAAACAAACCAAACTAAATCAGTTGCTGTTTTCTTTGGTTGTCACAGTGACCAGTTGCTTAGCGGCCTTTGCGATGTCATAGGCGCACTGGATCACTTGCTGAGTGACCAGCTGCATGTCGGAGGGGCGGGGCTCATGAAGCGAAGCCTTCTGGCATTCTCCCTGCAGCCGGCTAGCGCTGGAGGTGAGCAGGCCCAGAGAGTCACGAACCATCTTAGACTGGGGTCTCTGAGGAGGGGGGGGGGGGGGGGGGGGGAGATTAGGGTGGGGGCAGGGGGAAGAGAGGTGTAGAGAGATGGAGAGAGTTTAGCGGGCAGGGGGAGGAGAGGTGTAGAGAGGTGGGAAGAGAGATGGAGAGAGAGAGTTGAGCGTGGGGCAGGGGGAAGAGGCAGGTCACATACTGTTGACAAAACACAGCCCCATACTATGGCTTTTTCCAGGCAGGTGTCAGGCCAGGTATGTTTGGAGTGTGTGTGTGTGTGTGTGTGTATGGGTTGTGTGTGTGTGTGGCCTGGGTGTATGTGTGAAAAAAAAATAAAGAAAATAATTTGTTCAACCTTTCAAAACTTTTTTTTTTTTTCACACAGTGAAAGGGGAGGAGACAACAGAGAAGCCTAAAACAGAGTATAGTAAAGCAGAGCCAGTGTTTCCCCTAGGATTTTTTTTTGCAGTGGGGGCAGGTCAGGTCTAATGTACATTTTGGGACAGGTCAAGTGCACTTTGGGACGGTACTGGGACAGCGAGGAAAAAAACTAAGTTACAAGCCCAGCCCTGTGGCTCACAGTGGAACATCCCAACAGCCTTACACCTGTGTCATCCTCTGCTTGTTTACCAAACACTCAGCCCCTGGTGTTGAGTAGCCCAGGGCGGCAGGGGCTTACCTTGGGAAACAGGGTGGCCATCTCTCTCACGGCCACATGGATCCTTTCAGAGCATGGGACAAAGCTAAAGGGAGGAAAACACAACAACACCCCCTGCTGTTAGACACGACAACGGTTCAATAAACACACAAAAAACCTTCCCTGGATGACTGATGCTGAGGGTAGTCTTGCAAACCAGTTGACCCCCCCCCCCCCCCACACCCCAAATGAACCGTGTGATCGCAAGCGGGCCTTGTTCAGTGGAGCACTCATTATCAAACCATGGCGAGTCCATCAGAATGCCATAGGAACACATCCTGCATTGTTCCTGCATCACAATCTAATAGAGGCAGACGATGCAGACAAAATGGCAGCCAGAGACACGAGGAGTTCCACAGAGAGCAAGGTTTGGCACCCAAGCGCAAAAAGCGAAGCAAAATACCACACAGAGTTTAAAGTTAAGGTCCAAAACCTTGAGGCTTGGTGTCAAAAGCAAGAGTTCAGACGCCAAATAACTGGATTGTAATGTGTGTGTGTGTGTATATATATATAAATATATATATGTTTTTTTTATAAAAAACTTGATTTAATCTAAAAGTAGATTCAACGTTACAGATATCATGAGGCTGAAAATATCAGTAAATCACTGAGGCTTCACGCCTTCTAAATTTGGCGTTCCATAGAGGGATGTTGGCAGTCCTCTTTGTTTCCTGCCAGCTGTATTTAGCACAAGACACAACAACCCCCCTCCCCTCCCCCACCCCCCTCCCCCACCCAGCTCCCCGCCCCCAGCCAGCCAGCACACAGCCAGAGAAGACACAGAGCCTGACAGCCAGGGGCCGAGGCAGCAGTACCAGGAGCCAGGAGGACCCTGGAGGGAACACGTGGAGGAGGAAGAGGAGGAGGAAAAGGAGACCCCGGGGGCCTTTCCAGGGCAGGGCAGCAGGGTGGGGAGGCAGCCTCGATCCAGGCTGTCCCTGTCAGAGCAGGGCACCAGGCCAGGGGAACAGTCTGGGACCCCCACCTCGCAGCAGGGGAGCAGGCTGGGGAAGCACCCCTGACTGGCCCCGAACCTGGAGCTGCCCTCCCCCACGCCACGGGGGGGAGGGAGGGGGAGGGAGAGGATGAGGTGGGAGACAGAGTGAATGCAGAACTCAGGAGGGTGAGTGGAAAGATGGTATGGAAGGAATAACACGATCAGATAACACAATCCTGCTCCACAACTCCACTCAACTGTGTGTGCCTGTGTGAATGTGTGTGCGCTCTCCATGTGTGTGTGTACTTCCATTCGTATGTGTAGTCAGTGTGTGTGTGTGTGTGTGTCTGCCTCACCTGTCGTGCTTGTTCTCCTGGGCGGCCCGCAGCAGCTCCTGGATGTTCTTGGTGATCTGCTCCGTCTTACAGATGACGTCCTCGGTGCAGGGCAGGGTGGAGACTGCCTCGCCCCCCTCCACCTCCTCCTCCTCCTCCTGCTGCTCCCCCAGGCCACCGGGAGAGCCCTCCGCCAGCCAGCTGCAGGCCCGGCCTGACACACTGCACAGGGGTGGAGGGAGGGAGGGAGGCAAGGGAGGGAGGGATGGAGGGAGAGGGGGGAGGGAGGCGAGGGGAGGGATGGAGGGAGAGGGGGAAGCAAGGGGAAAGAGGGTGTTTTGTTTAGGTTGGAGTCAGTTGAAGTTGTACAGTACTCTGTCCAAGACTTTTTGACATACATGGTTGCTCTTTATGTGTCTTTTTTTGTCTTCTGCATAAGTGTGTCAGCAAAAAAGAGAAGCATTTAGAATATTTATAGCTATATCGTTTCATTTCCTTAATCCCTCAAAGCATTTTAGCTTTAGGCTTACTTGATTCTTTTAATTAAAAAACTTTCTGAAAACGTTTGCACAGTACTGCAGACGAGAGCCCTAAAGGGCTCTGGCAGGTCGTACCCAGACTCGTCGAGCTGGGAGAGGTCGGCTGCGTTGTCGTAGTCGTTGTCCGTTACGCCGCCTCGCCCCTCCAGGCTGCAGCCCTGCAGCGAGACAGAAGACAACGTCACACATCCAGCCACGCCCACAACACCGCCTCAGAGCTCCCCAGGGTCCACACCGACACGTACGAGCAGGTCTGAACCGCAGCCAACGCGCATTACCGTGGGGGGGAATTCTCGCAAAAGCGGTGGACAAATCAGAATCATGCTGTCCTGACCCGTACAGCCAATCGGATCGCGAGATCTCCGATGGTTTCAAAGCGAGGAAGGAAAAAAGAAAAGATACAGGAAGGAATGCTGGTTCCATTGAGTGGATCTCGGTGACTTTAATACAGTAAGAACAGCAGTGACCTGGCGTTAGTGCTGGTTCTGGAAGGGTTCTGTTGCGCAGTGTAAACGGGTCAAGTCCCATGGCTGATAGGGAGAGGTACGTTAGGGTGATGAAGCCTTTAATCTGTGTGCATGTTTAGGGCAGGGAGGCTGGTTTGCAGCCCTGGTCCTGTGGGCTTTCAGACTGGGCAAGGAAAGAGCGTGCAGAAGGTCCAGTCCACCTCGGGCCAGAGAGAGAGAGAGAGAGAGAGACAGAGGATCAGAGAGAGAGAGAGAGAGAGAGAGAGAGAGAGAGAGAGAGAGAGGATCAGAGAGAGAGAGAGAGAGAGAGAGAGAGAGAGAGAGAGGATCAGAGAGAGAGAGAGAGAGGATCAGAGAGAGAGAGAGACGAGAGGATCAGAGAGAGAGAGACAGAGAGGATCAGAGAGAGAGAGAGGGAGGATCAGAAAGAGAGAGGATCAGAGAGAGTAAATGAAAAAGGCAGAGAAAGAGACAGAATCAGAAAGAGAGGGAGAGAGAGAGAGAACAGAGAGACGAGAAACAGAGACAGAGAGAGTTCTCTTCGGCAGTAGTGGAGTAGTGGAGTAGTGGAGAGGACAGGTCAGTGAGCTTCAGCAGATCACAGCAGTGAGTGCAGGCAGGCAGGCAATGCTGGAGGGCAGCGAGGAGACAGGAGGCAAGGAGACGAGGAGACGAGCAGGGGAACAGATTCCCCTCCCTCCCCCCCCTCCCCCGGCCTGCAGGAGCTGGCCTCCCTGAGAGGGGAAGGTTCCGGTACTTAACCCTTCGAGCTCTCTCGTCACGCGACCAGGACAAGGAGGAGGGGAAGGTGGGCAGGGAGGAGGAGGCCGATCCCAGAGGGCCACGCCCAATCTAGAGAGGAGTCAAACCAGGTTTACGTGTCTTGCTGTTGGGATGGACTGCTGTGGGTGGAGGGCCTGTAAAACCTTGACCGGGGACACTTACTTTACTGTGAATGGGGGGGGGGGGGGGGGGGGGGGGGGGGGGGGGGGGTGGATAACACATGACTTGTAGGGGGGGCGGGGGGGGAACTAGCGGTGATTCATAAACAGCGCAAACCAAACCTGTCGGGCCCGACACCCCCTCACCAGACCTCCAGGACTTACGTTGGTGGGCAGCGGGTGCAGGGTGAGGCCGTCCTCGGGCCGCGGGGCCTCTCTGTGGGGGTAGGGCCGCACGCCCGAGCCCGTCTCATACATGGACATGGGGCGCCCGCCCCGCACCGGGGGCCGGCCGGGGGGCTGGTGGGGGTGAGGGGGGCCCCCGGGGGCCTGCCAGCGCAGGGTGGTGTTCTCTGTCTGCAGGGAGTTCAGCTGGGGGAGGGAGGAGAGGGGTGGGAGGGCGAGGAAGGGGGAGAGACGGAGGGAGGGGGGAGAGATGGGGAAGTGAGGGAGGGAGGGGGGAGAGATGGGGGAGGGAGGGAGATGAGAAGGAAGGTCGGAGAGAGAAGGGGATGAGGATCAGCTTCTCCAGGCCCTGGCTCTGACAGCAGCTCTACATGATGGAGGAACACAGAGGACTCTGTGGGAAGGAAGTCCTCCTTTCAGGGCCACTGCAGCAGCACCACACTGCCTGCTGCTCTCACTTCCCTTTCTAATTATAGCTGTGCTGTGCAACCATTGTTCTGTGGAGAAAACCCCACACAATACAGCTGCTTCCGGGAGAAACATGTCTTGAGTAGACTTTTTGGAGTGTAGGCCAGTGTAACTTTCAGAAGTGTAGGAATAAAGGCTGGTGTACCTTGTAGAAGTGTAAGAGTATGGAAGTGTATAAGCGATTGAGTGTAGGGCTTGAGGCCAGTGTAGTCGTATAGAAGTGCAGGGTGTCAGGAGTGTACCTTGCCCTGCATCAGGCGCAGTTCCTCATTGAGGTGACAGTTGACCTTGAGGAGCTGCTGGATCTTAGCCTCAGACGCCGTCAGAGCCGTCTTCACCTCCAGGAACTCCTGCACTGTGATTGGTCCGTCTGAGAGGTCAGATGACTCCGAGCTCTGCGGGTGGAGGTGTAGGTGTGTGAGTATATGTGTGTGAGTGTGTGCGCATGTGTGTGAGTATATGTGTGTGTGTGTGTGAATATGTGTGTGTGTGTGTGAATGTGTGTGAGTATGTGTGTGTGTGTGAGTGTGTGCGTGGGGGAAGGGGGTCAACAGGGATACCAAGCTTCAGGTTACGTGACATCGACAGGGAGACATGTAGTGATGGTGTATTTATAGAGGCGCTGATGCTGGATGCCGGCTCGGTGTCTCGTTACCTTGGTGCGCCCCATGTTCCCATTGTTCTCCGAGACCGGCTCGCGGTCCCCGTCCTCGTCCGACGCCACGCTGTCGTAATCCGGCTGGTCGTTGTCCTGGCTCTCGCTGCCATGGCGACTGCTCGTCCCTTTCAGGATCAGCTCCACGTCATCTGCAGACCAAACGCAGCATGTCAGCAGACACACTTCCTGTTTTTCGTCGCCCCCGGCGACCGAGCCAGAGTTGGCCAACGCAGAACAGGAAGGAGCTAGTGAGGGGCGAGGCACCTTTGGGGCTTTCGCAGGAGTTCCCCCGCTGCCGGCGTTTGGCGTCGGTTAGAATGTCGATGACGAGGGTGGCAAACTCGTGCGCGTTGAACCTCGCCAGCTTCTGGCGGCCCTGGAAGACGGACAGATCAAAGAGACAGGAAGAAAAGAAAAAAGGGAAGAAAGACAGAGATAGAGACAGGACAGGAAGTAAGACAGGATGTAAGAAAGAAAGACCATCCAAGACGATCTCATCAGAACCAAAACCTTAACTTCTTTAGACTGAACCCGTGGTTAAGAGGCATGTTATCCTGTGGTGGACTGGGTGCAGTGGTGCAGTGGTGGACTGGGTGCAGTGGTGGACTAGGTGCGGTGGTGCAGTGATGGACTGGGTGCAGTGGTGGACTGGGTGCAGTGGTGGAGTGGTGGACTGGGTGCAGTGGTACAGTGGTGGACTGGGTGCAGTGGTGCAGTGGTGGACTGGGTGCAGTGGTGCAGTGGTGGACTGGGTGCAGTGGTGGACTGGGTGCAGTGTGTGAGGACTTGCCTGGTTCCTAGTGGAGGAGTATTCGGGGTTGACGGGCAGGAAGGGGACCACAGTGGCATCTGTCACCAGACTGCTGTGATTCTGGGTCGCCAGCCACACTGCCAGGGGAGATTGACATTTCCTTCATTTAGCAGACGCTTTGATCAAATACGACATGCAGACAGTGGGTACAGAGAGTACAGCAGAAGATCAAGGATCCGAAGTGCACAGTTCCGACTGTTTCTGCGGTCAGAGTCGGGGAACGGTCTCGATCAGGCCTAAGCTCACGGTGTGAATGAGGGTGAGGTCTCCTCACCTGCGTCGGTTTCTCTCCTGTCTACCTCATCGTAGACGTCCATGGCGAGCTCTTCAAACTGGTGGTTGGTGAGCTGAAAGGATGACAGAGGAACACAGTGAGGACTTCACAAGCTCCTCCTCCCTCCAAGGAACTCAGACCTACTTACTGACATTAAATTCTGAAGTTCCTGAATCGACAAAGAAATGCCTTCCAGAAAGACTGCATAAATACATGCTGACTCACAGACTGGAGCTTCTTCTTCGCTGCTTTTGCAAACTCTGACAGATCCAGACTGCTGCAGACAGAAAAACAGATGTGTACTTAAAACTCTGGGTAAACAACATGAGATTGTAAGTGACAGGCTTAGATACTTACTCATTTCTTAACCATCAAAATGATGCAGCAATGGGAGACAATTTCAATGACAATCGTGTTATTATAAAAGGTTGGTAATCTGCATTTGTATACAGTGCATGATTAAGTGGCTTAAAACTCAGGTAGGTACAGCTCCTACTTGCACATAACAATACCAGTAATAAGAATCCTTTGATCCAAAACAACGCACAGAGGGGGAGTCGAACCAGCTGCCTTTTGATCTAAAGTCACGTACGCTCCCACTGAGCTACACCCACCACAGACGCGTGTATGACTAGCAGTATCTTATCTTACCTGTCAGCCATTTGCGGGATAATGAAGTGTTGTTCGTTCCGGTGGTCTGGTGGAAACACAGAGACAGGTTAGAGAAATACGTCCAGTCTTGGTTTGTGTCCCTGTCACCCAGGCCTGGCCCAGTCTGTGTCCCTGTCACCCAGGCCTGGCCCAGTTTGTGTCCCTGTCACCCAGGCCTGGCCCAGTCTGTGTCCCTGTCACCCAGGCCTGGCCCAGTCTGTGTCCCTGTCACCCAGGCCTGCTCTGGTCCAGTTTGTGTCCCTGTCACCCAGGCCTGGTCTGGCCCAGTCTGTGTCCCTGTCACCCAGGCCTGCTCTGGTCCAGTTTGTGTCCCTGTCACCCAGGCCTGGCCCAGTTTGTGTCCCTGTCACCCAGGCCTGGTCTGGTCCAGTTTGTGTCCCTGTCACCTAGGCCTGGCCCAGTTTGTGTCCCTGTCACCCAGGCCTGGTCTGGTTCTCACCTGGCCTCCTTCCACAGAGGTAGAACGTGAGCCGGTCAGTGAGTTCGTACTGGATCTCCACCAGGCGGTCAGCCAGCTCCTTGTGCCCTGCTTGTCTGAGGGGCAGGGGGTGGAGGTGCAGGGCGACAGGGGGCAGAGGGGGAGAGAGGCGGAGGGGCAGGGGGACAGGAGGCAGAGGGCGCAGCGGGAGAGAGGCGGAAGGGCCGGGGAAAAGTAGGTCATGAACACCAGCCTCATCAACATTAACAAGATCAACACACTTTTCCATTCGTTGTCAAGCACAACTCTGTAACTCCATACAGTCAAAATATAATACGAATTTGGGGGGAATTTTCTCTGTATCTATATCTAGGTATACGCTATGAGTACTGGCTGTTGAGCACTTTTACACATTCTAAAAAAGGAAGGTGGAAGTACCACAGTTAAGCCTCAGAGCCTAGTGAGAGAGTCGGGGGGCCCCGTGAGAGAGTCCAGGACGTGGGGTACCTTGCGTAGTCGATGGGGGTCTTCCCCCCGGTGTCCAAGGCTCCGGGGTCGGCCCCGTACACGGCCAGCAGCTCAGCCTGGCACAGCTGGCCTGCCTTGGCGGCTATGTGCAGGGGGGTGTTTCCCTTCTCCTGGAGGTGAGGGAGTTCAAATGCAACGCAACTTGTGAGCTTTGTGACAGTAGCCTTCTCGAGGGGGGGTTGGATAGTAGAAACGGCACATAACTCAACATGTATGTTTGTAGCAGCCACCCCAAGCACTGCTCCGCCCCCCCCTTCTACCCCAACACCCCCCACCCTCACCCCAACACCCTCACCCCAACACCCGCCCACCCTCTCCCCAACACCCCCCACCCTCACCCCCCCGCCCCTGGGAGAACATTGGAGGGTGCTTTGGTGTCCTGTCGAGGATAACTTACTGGATGGAAGAAGTTGGCCTGGGCCCCCAGGGACAGTAGCCTCAGGCAGGTCTCCAGGTTGCCCGTTCGAACGCTGGAGTGCAGTTGCTGGATGGGGAGCAGAGCGGGGTCAAAACGTTTCACAATTTCATTTGTTTACCAGTCGCTTTTATCCACTCTAAAAAGCGTGGATCTCATACATGGCGAGTTCTACGATTCTACAAGTTCTACTCTGGGGAGGAGGGTATAGCTTTGTGGGTAAAGCACTTGACAGCAGACGAATGAATAGGCCTACGTTACATTATTTCTCCACAATCTTCTAAGGAAACCCTTTGGATGAGGGAGATCGTTCCAGGCTTGGCATTGACCTCTCACCTTGCTGAGGTCCTTGGTGGTGACGTTGTCATCCTCTCGGCAGGGCATCCGGTGGACGAACGCCAGCATCTGGTACTTAGCCTTGATGAACTCCGTTTTGTTGGGGCTGGCAAACGAGAAGCTCACACTTAAGCCTCTCAAGATCTCAAAACATGCGGGATTTCAAACGTGATTTAAAAAAGCGGACATTCTTCCTGTTCCATGCAGTGATGTGGAAGTAAAACGTAGAGGTGGCTGGGTGCAGCTCAGTGGTTAGAGCTTTTGACTGCAGATCGGGAGGTTGCAGGTTCGGTAAAAATCTCCCTGCTGTACGTTCATGAAAGCGTCTGTGTGCTGTGGCTGTTATTATGAAGTACTCACTGCACCCTGTCCTGGGGGTTAGCCTTGCGCCTGCCACTCAGGGCCGTGGAAGGGTCCAGAAGGCTGTGCTCCCATATCGAGTTAGCTCCGTTGCCGTACAGAGTCTGAACCATCTAGGAGAGAAACAATGAATCGTTCCTATTACGCAAGGATAAGGGGTGCAAAATAACACGCGAAGAGATGCAGCAGTGATTAGAGAGGATCTTAACGGCTGTGTCACACACCTGTAATTGGGAGGGCGGCCATGGGGTGTGTGTTACGTGCCGCACTTGAGAGCTGTGTCGACCAAGACCCCGGTGAATGCTGCAACACTCGTCACAGATCAGCACGCCACGATTCGCTGAGGCCCAGCGCGGCTCTGCAACACAACAATTAGTCATCATGTTCTGAATTTATTAAGGACATGTCAAATTAATCTGGGCTATTTGCTGATGTTCATAATTTACGATTGCTCGTCTTGGCCCTGGGAACTCATCTTCTTAAACTGTAGTTAACGACGCATTCTTTGCCAGGCGAACGCCGGCGTACAAAACATGTGCACCTACCGCCAAAACAAATCTGGCATAGCCAGTGATCAGACAGTGATGCCAATGATTGCTCGAGCTGCCTTGTGTAACCACCGGCACTGCAAAGCCAACGGCAAAGTTACCCGCGAGCTAACAACAGCTTCTCACAGGCGCAAGAGAAGATTATACATGCTTGTTTGCCAAGAAAGCTAAAACTGTCTCCAACTGTACAGTTAGCAGCCAATGTAATTTAAGGTTCATTTCGCACAAATGCCCAGATTATCGCTCAATGATATCAGACGAATTATTAAGCATGAATCATTTTGAGATCGTCATGTTTCAGAAGGCAGTCCTGCAAGCTAACTAAACTAGCTCGCGCTAGTAACATACCCGGAGCACTGCAATCAGCGCATACTTCTCTGTTCCGCAGTCGTTTAGACATCCCTCAATGTTGACGAAAAACCGTTAAAAACTACAATTCAGCCCGGCACTCATGAAATGCAGTATTAATACAATTGCAAAACGACGACTTCGGGTATTTTGTCGGGGTGAAATGATAGTTACTTGACGAAAACTATCATTATTAACGGAGGATGGCTTCTATCCCCTCCCGATCTTTTTTTGTTTGACATCAAGTACGGAAAGCGAGAGGCAAGTGGTGTTAGGAGAAAACGCAAACTCCGATTTGAAGGAACACGCTGACCTTGAATCCAACATATAAATAGATGATTTTGTCTACATTTATTGTTTTTTAGGTACATTTATCATGAGTTAAAGTCAGTTATCCTATTCGGGTCTATTGACACTGTTTGTCAATTGTCGCCATAGTGCGACTGCGCGCGCGCTTGAGTGCTTATAATAAACTAAACACGTATAGATTGGGTTTTACTGTCGCTTTAAAGGGGGCGTTCGGCCACACGCAGTGGGGATATTCCACAGTCTACTTCCCACGGACAGGGATTTATCGGAAACGAAAACAGCTATCTTCTTTTGACCACAACTGTAACCTAGCTGTCGAATTGTGCCGGGAGCGATGGGAGGTAAGACAGTGTTATTAATTTCCAGATGCAGATAGCTGTATTATTGCACATCCAAATTAAATAAGCAGAGCATGACAACGAATTGTTTTTCATATGACAGAGGCCGAGACGCGTCAGAAATTGCTGCGCAATGTGAAGAAAGAGGTGGGTTCTTTTTTTTTTACCCTTTAATGTTTTGCTGCTGTTTATCACATTGTAGAGTGAGATTAAATATTTTTGCTAGTATCATCAGTGGATCATTTAACGTTGACCGCCTGTGTGCATCAAAGGTGCGCTTCTATCATTAGGTGTTGCCCGATTCAATAAACATCGTATGATTGTCACAATGTCAGGAATTAATCATTGAATGAATACGATGCCTAAATATATGCAGTTGTCCCTTTATCTTAATATAGGAGAAGTATATTGAGCGTTATTGCCGCTAACAAATAGCTACGTACCTACATTTCTTTATTTTATTGAAATTTTTCTAGCCCCATTGGCTTCCAGCAACTCAAGCTATTAGTGTTTGTACGGAGCTATCGTGACTGTAAAGAGCTGGATGCTACGGCAAACACAATGGGGACAGAGACGACCACCTCCCCTCTGCAGTCACACCATGCTGACCAGTGTCACTGCATGTTTCCTACCTAATCAATCTTTGTGAGTTCACCTGATATATGTGGTGCTGAGAACCATCACGAGACCCAAGCTCTCTCTTACAGACACACTATGGTGAAACATAGAAACTAGGACATTTCAACGTTGTTTACTCAATTCCAGATAAACCTGGAAATCAAGGTTTCTACATCAACATCAAAACCCTCACTATAATCCTTGTTATCTCAATCGTGGTTTATTTATGCTCGAGTTTGTTCCAGCTAAGGAAACTCCAACAGTTTAAATCACGAGGTAGATGTAAGCCTCGCCTCTCACACAACATAGTAATTTATAACAGCGGTCGTGTCGGCCTTACGAAAGCAATCACTTCTCAGCGCTCCCCACGGGAGGGGAAACAGAATGTTTAATTGATCACTGCGAGGGCTGGAGACCTCCACCTTACTGTGACTCATTCCCTGGCTGTGCGTTCCCCTCACCTCTCTTAGCAGTCTGATACCAGATACTGAGACCCAGAGGCAGTATGGCTAGATGAATCTGATCATCTCTCTGAAAGCCTGTTTACATCCGGTGATTTAGTATTATTGGATATTCATACCCCTTTCTCACACCGAATGACCATAAATACGCTTGATATGTGCTTCCTCTGATTACAAATGCTCGATCATCCTATCTGTGTGAGTGTATGGTACAGTGAAAACCCTCACGTGTCTAAACACAGGTTTTGTTTCAGGTTTTGACCTGTCCGTTTTTTTGATAAAGATCCTTCAACGCTGTATGTCTGAGATCTGTTTCTGATTACTTCTTTGCTTGTGCATTCTGTTATCTAGTGGCACACACGGTTCAACCTTTTCTCTGCTATGAAGCTTCTATCCTTTTTTTGGGAGGTTGAAGGAGAAAGGGGGGGGATTGTTTACTCATATAAATCCGTCTGTATCCATCTGTCAAAACAGACCTCTGCCTGAATTTCCCCCTCTACTTTTCTCAGGTGAAACAGATCATGGAGGAAGCGGTTACCAGGAAGTTTGTCCACATGGACAGCAGTCATATCATATCTTTCTGTGGTGAGTGGGACCGTGCAATCAGTTCTATAATAATGAATAATAATATATCATGCGTTAGTGATAAGGACTAAGTGCTTTTGCATGGGTGAGGAAGTACCATTTGAAACAAGTCACAAGGTGGTCACATTTAGATATTCAACATCTTTTTGACCGGAAGTGAGTCAGTGACTAAGTATAGCACCTTATCCTCTCACCCCTACACATATGAATCCGGGTCAAAATAACTCACAAATGACTAAAAGGCCTTTGATTTGTTCCGAAGTATTTAAAATGTTATGACACACATTACACTGAAAATCATTATTAAGCGAGAGAACTACAAACCTACGCACATACCTGAATACCAAACTGCTCTGATTAGATGTGACTAATAGGTAGGAGAGACTGGCGAATGGTCTCTGACGATCTCTGTGTGAGCTCAGTGGGGGGGGGGGTTCATTAGATTACGTGATAACTCCTCCGGGTAAATTATGAACATGTTTTTTGTGTGAAACTGTGTTAAGATACATGCTTTTTAAAAGTTAGTAGTGAATAGTCCAGCTGATTTTCAGGTGGAAGTGAGGTGAAGATTATTTTGTTTGTGTGAAAAAATGTCACGTCTTGTTATCTTACAAAAGTGTTCTCATTTAATGAACCCAGCTGCAGCTTTGCTTCTCCTCCATTAAAATAATCTTCAGCCTGAAACTGTAATCACATGTTTTTCTCTGGAGGTGTCAGACTCAAAATTTCACACTTGGAAATGGACAAAACCGTTGTTGCAAGTCTCAGGCTAGTGTAGTTTTGGGCCGTGTCGTGTTGTGCAGGGACCTGAAAAGATCGGCTAGCCTAATCAGTCTGGTTCTTTTCAGTCAATTATTATTTTCTCTTCACAGGACGCATAAAATAAAAGCCCTCTAGATCACAGGCCGCTATCTCAAAGTTCCTTTCAAAGTATCCTTGAGGCATAGCTTTAATTAGGCTCATGACTAGTTTGACATTTTACCCCACAAAGTGACTGTGTAGGTGAAATGGCCTGTTCTTGCACCTCCTACTAGTCCAATCTGGGTCACGGCTCAAGGCACAGATCTATGACTGTCGAGTACATTGCATGACATTTGATTCATTTAGCAGACGCCTTACAAGCAGTGCCTATAGAAAGCACTGCAGCAAAATCAACGACCAGAAGCGCACGGTATTTCGGGGGTTAGAGTAAAGTTTTTTTATTTACCAGGCAGAGTGCAGGTCTAATTTTCCATTTAGTCATTTATCAGATGCTCTTATCCAGAGCGACTTACACTAAGTAAAACGACATTCCCCAAAGGCAAGTACGGGTAAAGTGCCTTGCCCAACGACACAACGTCTCTGGCGCGGGTATCGAACCGGCAACCTTCTGATTAATAGCCTGATTCCCTAACCACTCAGCCATCTGACTCCCTAATACCAGCAAGCTGAGGAGACCTGGTGCTGCTGCTGGTCACAGCTGTAAGATCCTGCCCATCATCAGGCTGTCTCAGGTGGGAGTATTGCTCTGGAGGAAAACCTCCGTGTGAGTCACCTCCATGGATATCTTAGCAACCGACGTTTGGCAGATTTCACTCTATTTCTGGTCCTGCTGAGTGTCACCTGTGGACTCTTAATGTCCTCCCAGAAAAGGCGGCTTGATTGATGCTTTGAGATGTATCTGAGTACACTAGAGTGGAACATAGCACAGTACCACACAGTACAGCACAGTATCTTCCCTGGATACTAGACAGATCGTTTCATTTATTTTAGTATCTCAGAGAGTTCCAGTAGAGTACAACACACTAAAACTGTGTTCATTGCACAGCAGCAAGTACAGGAACACTGTCTGGTTGAAATTACAAGGGGGATTTACAGCTTCTTCTAACAGAGTTCCACCCACTCACTCTTTCTGTCTCTATTTCTCTCTTTCTCTCTCTCTATATATATATATATCTCCTTCTCTATTCTGTCTGCTTTGTTTTCTCTGTCTTGTGTTGTTGTGTCTTGTTATCTCTCTCTTTCTCTCTCTTTCTCGCTCTCTTTCTCTATTTCACTTTTTCTCTCCATTCTATGTACTCTGTTCTCTCTTTCACTCCATTCTTTCCGCTCTCACCCCTCTCTTTCTTTCTCTCTCCCTCTCTCACTCCCCCCTCTCTTTATCTCTATCTCTCTCACCCCCCCCTCTCTCCCTTTCTCTCTCTCCCTCTCTTTGTTGACAGCTGTGGTGGAGGCGTGTTTGCTCCATGGCCTGAAGCGAAGAGCAGCCGGCCTCCTGTGCAGCAACAAGGTGGCCGCTCTCTTCATGAAGGTGGGGAAAAGCTTCACTCCTGCTGAGGAACTCTGCCAGAAGGTCCAGGAGCTGGAACAGCTCATGGAGAACAAGTAAGACCCCTCTCGTCTCATCTCCTCTCTTCTCCCTCCATGTCCTTATTCTCTCCTCTCCTTTCCTTTCCTGTTCTCTCCTTTCCTCCTCTCATCTCCACTCCTTCCTTGTTTTTTATTGTCTCTTAAACTCCTCCCCTTTCCTGTTATCTTCTCTTATCTCCTCCCCTTGTCTCCTCTCATCTCCTCGTCTCTCTTCACATAGTCTTTTCCTCCCTTCTCCTCTCCTCTTACTCCACTTGTTTGCGTGTCCGTCCAGCAAACAGAACCAGTACCAGTTGAATAACGACGGTGTGAAGAAGCAGTCCAAACAGGCCAACGTCACACCTCAGGCCCTGAAGCACCTGTGGATCCGCACGGCCCTCATGGAGAAACTTCTGGACAGGATCGTCCTGTACCTGGTGGAGAACTGCAGGTGAGGCTTCACCCACTCGGTTCAGCCTGCAGCTGGAACTTGCTTTAATGTGTAGGCATTTATACTGATATTTTTGTTGTTGTTTTCTTTTCTTCTTCCAGTACATTTTACGAGAGGGAAGCCATGCTAACAGATCCGGTGGACGGGCCGATTCTTGCTTCTCTGTTAGGTATTTATGACAAACCGTCCACACAGGTTCAGTTTCCAGGACGTAGCTGATTGTCTGTTCAGATAAGAACTCTCCCACAGAATTTAAAGTCCAGGGAACATTACTTCGCCTTTAGCGTGGTCGTGACTGCCCGAGTGATCACACAGATAAACAGTCAGGGAGCTTGACAGCCAGAGAGAAGCTGTTCAGGGAAGATGACCTTATCTTATCGAAGGACACTGGTCCCGTAGTGCAGAAATGTCAGGGGAAAATAAATAATAGTACTACCAGACTCCAAATTGACTTTCTGCTTACTTTGATAGCAGGAGAATCCATCACTGGTAGGAAAAAAAAATGGAAATAGATAAATAAATAAAAGGTTTGGTTTCTGTTGGGACAGAACGTTCGATTTCAAGAATCAATAGTCTTTGTTTTCTTCCTACCAGTCCTTTCAACGGTGCATTTTTCTGTGTCCCTGGTTCCTCTGGCAGTGGGGCCCTGTGCCCTGGAGTACACCAAGATGAAGACGGCAGACCACTTCTGGACCGACCCCTCCGCTGACGAGCTGGTGCAGAGGCATCGCATCCACAGCGGACACTGTCGCCAAGACTCCCCCTCCAGACGCCCTGCGCTGGTCAGTCTGACAGTGGCTCCTCCCCTACTGACATGTCTGTGATACAATGGATCACGTTGGCTAATGTTACTGCAATACTGCAAATAAACATGGTCCTGCATCATGGGTTCCCTCTTCTCACGTGGGCCTGCAGATCCATAAGAGACAGTGGTGTAACTGTGTTTGTGGTGGGCCTGCAGAGACAGTGTAACTTTGTTTGTGGTGGGCCTTTTAGAGACAGTGTAACTGTGTTTGTGGTGGGCCTGCAGAGACAGTGTAACTGTGTTTGTGGTGGGCCTGCATAGACAGTGTAACTGTGTTTGTGGTGGGCCTGCAGACACAGTGTAACTGTGTTTGTGGTGGGCCTGCAGATCCAGAAGAGACAGTCCAGCGGCAGCATGGATGACCGGCCTCTACTGTGGGCGAGAGACTATGTGGAATCCCTCCATCAGAACTCCAGGGCGACCCTGCTGTTTGGCAAGAACAACGTCCTTGTCCAGCCGGTGGGTGTGAGGGGGGAGGGTTGGACAGTGTGTGTGTGTGTGTGTGTGTGGTATACACATAGTGGAAGTGGAACACACACAAGGTGATGATCATGGCTGCCCTCTCGTCTCTACAGAGGGACGACATGGAGGCCATCCCAGGGTACCTGTCCCTCCATCAAACTGCCGACCTCATGACCTTGAAATGGACGCCCAACCAGCTCATGAATGGCACTGTAGGAGAGCTGGACACTGACAAAAGGTGACCTGAAAACCATCATGAATAAACAAGTTAATACATGCTGTGTTTCCGCTATGTTGATTTTGCCGTGGCAGCCCGCCACCTACTGGCCCGCCACTGTATCAGAAATAGGGTTGTACAAAATTTTAGGCCCTCTATCAGCCATGATTGTTAGAGTGCATGTCGGAGAATAGCACGGACACGCGCTTCACAGCGCAGTTTAGATTGCGTGTGTGCGTCCTTGAGAACTGTAAGTCGTATAACTTATGTTGTCAGTTCATTTAAGCCTGTTATTGTATTAGCCTATAGTTCTTGCAAATTTAAATTAAGTTAACTGGTGATTTCCGTTATTTGTATTCTTCCCCTGCTAGCGAATCGTTTAGTTTCATTTGAGTATGTATTCATTTTAGCCAACATTTTCATTCAAAGCTACTTTCAGTGGGAAGATTTGAACCTTCGGCCTTTCGATCTGCAATTAACTGGTCTATCACATATTCATATATAATAAAATAATGTAAACATGTACTGCCTAATAAGACCACAAACTAGAACTAATTAAAATTAAACTTTTGTTTTTCCTAACAGTGTTTACTGGGACTTTGCCATGACAATTCGTCTGGAGGAGATAGTTTACCTGCACTGTCATCAGCAAGGTGACAAACCCTTTTCTTTCATCTGAGTACACATTTTCTTTTTGTTCCTCTGTGTCTGCTAGTACCTCTGTCTGCTCAAGTTTCCCGTTTTTCCTTTTGTCGTTTGTAACAAGTACGTTTTTTGTACGAGTAAATGAGAATTCGTCTTTCTCTTGTCCGCTGCTTCCCACCAACCTACTTCACCCTAGGAGAAGTCCTGGTTCTTCTATTGCCCCTCCTGTGTGTGTTCTGCTGGTGTGTAATGGTTCTCTGTTCCTCAGTGGACAGTGGTGGAACCGTGGTTCTGGTGAGCCAGGATGGGATCCAGAGGCCTCCGCTCAGGTTCCCCAGAGGGGGTCACCTTCTCCAGTTCCTCACCTGCCTAGAGACGGGACTGCTTCCTCACGGCCAGCTCGACCCTCCCCTCTGGTCCCAAAGAGGAAAGGTAAGGCGTTTATTCCTATTTTTCCCCATTTCAGTAATTGTTTTCGCTTTTATTTATAGCGATGAGCAAGTAGTGTATGTAGACAGGACAGCAAAAGATCAGGGATCAGAGAGTACATTGTTCTAAGAGGATTTTAGTGGTCAGAGTCAAGTTATCGTATATTTTCCAGACACGGTGCAAAGTAATCACATCTCAGCTATCACGCGGAGGCAACAATGAGGAAATCTCAGGAAAACACTATCAGTGTTACGCCGTCCTTGTCACTGAGCAGAGGATGGCCTCACTTTACCTTGTCATGGGGACATTTTCATGAGGGGTAACGATGAGGAAAAGATTCAGGGACGATAGCGTAGGGGAAACTGTCATTTACAAGGCGCTGGGAATGGATTTCCGTGAGGGGCGTTGTAAACAATCCCCGCCGGTGAAAGGCCATAAACTCTGTGAGTCGGCTACGCTCGTGCTGAAGTGTGCGTGGGATCTTAATGCGCTCTCCAGGCACATCTCAGGAAATTTGCGAGGACCCGGGTAAGAGATTGCCCCTGAGATAACCTCCGTCGTGGAGTTGTGGGGAGGAGAACCGGAGCGACTGTGTGTTGATGCGAGCCATCTGCATTTGTGCTGACTGCTGAGCGACCACCTCCTGTCACCAACAGGGAAAGGTGTTCCCAAAGTTGCGGAACAGGAGTCCGCAGGGGTCATGTGACTCTGTGTCGGACAAGGATGACGACGAAGCCACGGATTACGTTTTTCGAATCCTGTTTCCTGGCAGTCTGACGGAGTTTGGTACGTTTGTGTCAGTCTGGCCTCCCAATACTGGTGGGTCTAAATACTGTAGGGTGTAGACATAATAATGATATCCTCTTTTCCAGCCCTCTGTCCCTCACACACACACTCACACTCATACACACACACACACATACTGTACGTAATTACATATTGGGTGTTCATGTTGTTGTGTGATAATATGGAATGCAGTTTTTCCATTTTCTTCTTCTATTTTTCTCTGTTGAGTTAATTTCTCATTGTCTCACTTGTCTACCTAGCCCATGTGTGTTGCTCTGTCAACCCCCCTCAGCGGTTACCTTGGAAACAGACACTCTGTGAGACCATGCATGGGTATCCAGTTGCATTTGTCACACATCCATCCTCTGCCTTGGTTTGTTGCTGTTCTCCATGATTTTATTTCATTTATTGTCGAATACAACCTTTTAATTTCCTGACTAATAGTTCACCCAAATTTTGATGTTGACTTTCAACTTGTTGATAAGGATGATAATGATGATGATGATGGAGATGAGGAGAAGGAGATGATTGAGGATGATAATCATGGATGAGGAGCATTATGAATAAGGATGATGAATGATTATGGATGAGGATGATGAATTATTATGGATGAGGATGATGAATGATTATGGATAAGGATGAGGATGATGAATGATTAAGGATGAAGATGATGAATGATTATGGATGAGGAGGATGATTACAATAACATGGATGACACTGTTGATGATGGTGATTCCTGTCCATGTCCAGTGGCTCCAGAGTTGGTGGATCAGGGCGTGAACATGTGGCACCCCACGCCCAGGAAGTCCTCCTGCTCCTCCTGCTCTCAGAACGGCTCCTCGGATGGATCCCTGCCTAACGGCTGCAACCAAGACAGGCAAGCGAGGCCACAAGCAGGGCCAAAAGCAGGGCCACAAGCAGGGTCACAAGCAGGGCCACAAGCAGGGTCACAAGCAGGGTCACCAGCAGGTCCACAAGCCCAAACACATCTCTAGCAATGGCTTCAATTCCGTTTTCCATTACTTAAAAGATATTAAGTCTACACACATGAGGAAGTGAGAGTTGTTTGGTGTTTTTCTTCACAGGGCTCCCTTGAAACTGCTCTGTGACACGATGAAGTACCAGATCATTTCCCGGGCTTTTTACGGCTGTGAGTTCTTCGCTCTCGTGCTAGTTTATCGGTTATCATTTTTAACAGTTCCAATGATATTACATATGAACATACCCCAAAGATGGCTGATTCAAGCCTTCAACTTCAATAGCAAGTTTCTTCCTGTCCCCTTGCAGGGCTTGCGTACTGCCGCCACCTGTCCACCGTCCGTACCCACCTCTCTGCTCTGGTCAACCCCACCATGGTGGACCCCGACCTGCCTCACGACTGCAGAACTGGCCTCTCGGTGGAAGTCTGGAAAGGGTTCCTCCTCGACTGCTCTGTAAGACCTACCGGCTACTTTACGGTGTTGAGGGGCGGGGGGAGTTCTAATCTGCAACCTCTAGATCAGCAGTCAGATGCTCTAACCACTAAGCTATACCCTCACCGTGTTTTTATGTGATGCTAAGAACACATGACCCCGAAACTGTGGTGACGTTCTGCTTCAATAGTCATGACAGCAAGGTCATGAATGGTTGCTTGTTCATAGGCTCCCCTATGGCAGACTCTAACACCACTTTAACTACAAATAATACATATTTTTTAGTCTGTATGTGTTCGCGAAATGTTTTACATTTACAGGCGCGACATGTGGTTAACGCTACCTCGTCTTTTTATCTATGACTCCACACACAAGATTGGCTAGACATGTGCTTACATGTGACTGTTTGGGTGACTAACCTCGATCAAACCACAAATTCACGTACACGACGAGTCGGATTTCACGTACAGCTTCGTGTGACGGACCCTGACTTAACTTGTTGTGATCCCGTTTTCGTGGCAGGCCTACGATGAACAGGAGCTCATGAGGCGGGTGTATATCGGGGGCGTGGACCCCACCCTGCGGAGGGAGGTGTGGCCTTTCCTCCTGGGACACTATCACTTCTCCATGACGCACAAGCAGAGGACACAGGTGGGTTCTGACACGGAACCATCCACCATGTTGCCCTGACGACGTGATGCTGTTTTGTGACGCTGTACTACTGTGTGTGATATTATATGTAAAATTGTGTTTTTGTGGCATTGAGCCATTTAATATTGTAGTTGAAATGTTGATATTGTTGAACTGTAGTTGAGATTATTGTTATGGTTGCACTATGCCTGGTAGCTGAGATGTTATTACTGCACTGTTCCTTGTAAAATACAGACTGTTGCTTGACCAAAACACTACACTTCTGATCCTAGATTTTTCTGTGGTACTTTCTTCTTGCACTATTTGGATAAAAGCATCTACTAAATGAAGAAAATGTAAAATGTAAATGTGATGAAAGCCAAACTACGAGCCGAACCAGGAAGTGACACGGCGTCTGTGCGTCTCTGCAGGTGGACGAGCAGGTGAGAGCCAGCTACCAGCAGACCGTGGAGGAGTGGCGGGGCTGTGAGTCCATCGTCAAGCAGAGGGAGAGCGAGAAGCATGCGGAAGCCCTGGCGAGGTGCTCCTCTGGGGCCAGCGCGGAGAGAGGCGTGGTGCAACGAGACTCCACCCTCAGCGCTGACGTATGGCAGCCACCATCATGACATGAGCAGTTCTGATTATGTATAGATATGCAGATCGATCTCTATCTCTCTTCCTCTCTTTCTATTATGTCTGCTGGGAAAGGAGAATGCTGTTTTTTCATTTATTCTGTTTGCTTTGTTGTTGTTTTTTCCTGGTTAATGTTTGACTCCTCCCACACCAGAACATCAGTCTAGACCGCCAGAATGCCCATTCCCAGACCGACTCCAACAGTAGCATGCAGGTGGGTGGGGGGCGGGGGCTTTTGTTATCATGGTAACTACGATTACAAGCACAGTACAAGATGAACATAAACATCTTCATAAACATCTACATGTTCCCTGACCAGGTATTTGGGTCTGTCGAGGAAGTGGATCAGATTGAATCTGAGAGCAGGACCGAAGAAGCCAAGCCCGACAGCCCCGTGAAGGATGTCCCGGATGTCATCCCAAACGTGGACTCCAATTCTGGGGACAGCTGCTCCTGTGAGCCCCCTGAGTCCAGCCTGTCGGATCCACCCCCAGGCCCAGACTGCAAGGTCACTTCCTCTGCTCCGGCTGTCAGCCCCACATCTCCTCGGCTGACAGTAGAGACCCCAGGGGAGCAGAGGGAAGAGGAACCCTCCCTAGAGGCCAAGGCTGGGTCACCACCGGCGGAGACTCCTCTCCCAGTCACCAGAGTAGAGAAGGACCAGGACGTTCTGACGCAGGCCGAGGAACAAGCTGATAAGAAAGCAGAGACCAGAGACTGGGAGAACGAAGTGGTCCAACTCTCGGAACTCGAGGGAATCCAGGAAACTCCGGGGTGCGTCGAGAAAGAGGATCCTGTCAAAGATGCCGGGAAGGTCTCCGGAACGTCCGAGATGGAAGTAGACAAAGCCAAACGGTTGTCTAAAGGTTTGGACGCAGATGACGCAATTCACCCAGTAAGAGCAGCTCCGGAGAACGTTCTGAGACTAGAGACCGAGGTGTCAAATGAGTACATTCAAGCTCCTCCACTTGGGCAGACAATGGGAATTATAACACAAGTGAGCAAAACCACAGACAAAGAATCTCTCTGCCGGTCTCCAACAGAGAAACCCAAAGATCCTTTGGTAGAAGAAAAAGCAAAGGTTACCAAAAAAGCAGAGAAGCCAAGTTCTCCTGGAATTGACAAAGTCGAAGACGTCGAACCCTGTCAGACAAGTGAGACTTTGAGCGGCGAGAAAGACGAGAAGGACGCTGAAACCAACGTCTCCGAAAAAGCCCAAACCAAAACCCCCGACTCTGTCAGAACCGCACCGCCTGAGACAAACGCTTTCAGATCAACAGACGTGACGTTAGCTTTAGCCTCAGAGCAGCATGGTCCTAGCGAACCTACCACACACGGCCTGGACGCATCCCAACCCAGAACCGGCGAACACGAGGCACCTCAATCCAAGCGGTCTCCAGATATGGCGGACTCCGACGACTCCCCCTCCGCTCTGGAGATGGAGGATATCCCCATGGCCCTGGGGGGGTGTCTGACCATGGGGGATGTGTGGGCCAGGCCCCCGGCAGGCCTGGCTGCCCCCTCAGTCTCCCTGGGCCTGGGGGTGAGAGCCCTGGAGATCCAGCCAGACCCAGGCTGCAGTACCACTCCTGAGGGGACGGACACAGCCTTGTCTGAAGAGGAGCCGGAGATGGAGAGCTTTTTCCCTCTTCCGGAGATGGAGGAAGTAGGGGAGAAGATCCAACCTGTGGAGCAATCTCTAACGCCTCCTGGAATAGTCCCATACTCGGTATGCACCACAAGACAGAAACCGCTAGTGCTTCTCATGGTTGACTTTAATTTGCAAACTGAATTGATGTGATAAGCTTTGTTTTGTACTTGATGGTAGGCATTTGTTTTCTCACTTTGTTGTAGCAGGAACAACTAGATCTGTACTTGATCAACCTGCATCGCATTGATAAAGACGTCAGACGATGTGACAGGACATTTTGGTACTTCACACCAGCCAACCTGGAAAAACTGCGTAACATCATGTGCAGGTTCGTTCATTTCATATGGCCCTGCTAGCAGTTTGCTATCAGGACTCTACTAAACAGATAACACAATAATACAGGTTTTTTGTTGTTGCAGTTATGTCTGGCAGCACCTAGAGATTGGTTATGTCCAAGGCATGTGTGATCTGCTGGCCCCCCTTCTGGTCATTCTGGATGACGGTCAGATCGATTATTCTCTGCTTTTTTTCTATAAGATTAAAACTCTTTTGTCTTCTTTCCTAGAAGTGGGCAGATGAGTCATTTGATATTATGTATGTGTGTTTGCGCTTCTTAGAGGTCATGGCATTCAGCTGTTTCTCCGAACTCATGAAGCGGATGAATCAGAATTTTCCCCACGGAGGGGCTATGGACTCACACTTTGCAAATATGCGTTCACTCATCCAGGTATAACGTGTGCACTCGCACTCCAACTTTACTAGTGAGGACATTTGGTCCCCGTAAGGGTAGTTAAACCACAGTTGCATATGACAATATAATTATGTATTTTATTTTGTTTACTGACGTGTCTCCCCATTACTTTGTTGATGTGTTACTTTGTTGATGTGTTACTTTGTTGATGTGTTACTTTGTTGATGTGTTACTTTGTTGTGACAGCTGTTATACTTTGTTTCTACCTGCCAGATCCTCGATTCTGAGTTGTTTGAACTGATGCAGCAGAATGGAGACTACACACACTTTTACTTCTGCTACCGCTGGTTTCTACTGGACTTCAAAAGAGGTAAACATGAGTCTTGACGGCTGTGAATGCAGGGGGAAAAAAATGTGTTGTTAAATGTGACTCGCATCTCTCACATGCAATACCGATATTGCATAGGAAAACGTGTATGTTTTTTTCTTACCCGGGCACTTGCCTCCTACTTGTCTCTCCCCAGAGATGGTGTATGATGACGTGTTTTCTGTGTGGGAGACTATCTGGGCGGCCAAGCACACCTCCTCTGGGAACTTTGTCCTCTTCATCGCTCTGGCACTGGTCGAAATGTACAGGGACATCATCCTAGAAAACAACATGGACTTCACAGACATCATTAAGTTCTTCAACGGTGAGTGTAGAAGATTACTTTTCAAAGTGTTCATTAGAGATGTCCAGAAACTGGGATCCCCACACCTATTGTGTTGTGATACTGCCTTGTGCCTGGTAGCTGAGATGTTATTTTGCACTGTGCCTGGTGAATTACAGGCCATTCCGAACTCTTATATAATATGCAGACCGTTCCTTAACTAAACTCTAACCATCAACGTAATGTTAGAATTGTGTACCTGATCCTTGATTTTCTGCAGCACTTTCGATGTGTACTTTTTGTATGTCACTTTGGATAAAAGCTACATTTGACTTTTTAAATTATTATTATGAACTGTCACTTGACATCGTGTTCTTTTTCCAATCTTTCCCCAGAAATGGCAGAACATCACAATGTCCAGCAGGTCCTGATGATGGCCAGAGATCTGGTCCACAAAGTGCAGACCCTCATTGAGAACAAGTGATCCAGCATGCAGTTGTTCATTCCCTATCACTCTGTGTAAAATTGTGAAAATTGTGGCACACATAATGCTCATGTACTAGGGATACCCTATATATTTATAAAACTGAAACCAATATTCAGAAAATGGTGAGGAATATGGTGGCCGTGTTAATATCTATCAATATTTTTTTTGTTGTATCCTGAAATGGCCAGGTAGCAGATCTGGAAATGTATGTCATACCATGATCATTGCACAACAGTGTTTCCAAATGTTTCCAGGTTGTACTAACAGTCAGCGATTACTTTATTAATAAATGGAATTGTTTACCTAGTGTATGTAGGCCTGCCTGATGTACAACCATCTTTGCACATTGCTTCAGGGTGTTACAGTATTAGTTTTGCCTTAAATCAAGTTATTTTGTTCAGGGATATTGCTGTCAAACAGAACCAAATGATTACATTTGCATACATCTTTTGTGTTTAGCAAAAGCAACATAGAAATAGTGCACATAGATAATACAGCTGAAAGTCGAGGATCAAAAGTACAGTTCTAACAGTATTTCAATGGTCAGAATAAAGGAACTGTTTGTATTTACTAGGCACAGCAAACCGCAAAGTAACCTTAACTTGTAACTCGTAGTTGATTTGTTTGTATATTGGCATCATGTAGCTGTGAGTTAGACCGGTCTTGAACAGAACTGCCGGAGAATTAGCCTGCATCTCTATCAACTAGGAAGGAATCTGTTCCCATGGCTGTTAATGAAAACCAACATATTGTGTCACCTAGCAACAGTGTTTCTGTGTCTGTGCTTCTGTCTCAGCAGAAAATATCTTCTCACGTCTTTGCATCGCTGATTGTGAAAATGTAATTTGTGGTCGATAACTGAATTGTAAACACATGACGTTCAAAAGTAATCTGTAAGTTGCACAAAGTAAGATATTTGTT
Organism: Hypomesus transpacificus; assembly: GCF_021917145.1. Taxonomy (NCBI): domain Eukaryota; kingdom Metazoa; phylum Chordata; class Actinopteri; order Osmeriformes; family Osmeridae; genus Hypomesus; species Hypomesus transpacificus. Next base: position 13,411,885 of record NC_061081.1, on the reverse strand, counting down.
TATTCTATGAGACAAAAATGAGAGAGATGAGAGACTAATAGACAAAGTTAGACAAGAATAACTAAATAGAAAGAAAACTCTTATTTTTTCAATGTCTTCTTAAAATGGTGTAATTATTACTTTGCTGTGTATTAAACAATCAGTATATTTTGCAATCATCATGGTGTATAGTGTTTGGTCACAAGTTGTGTATTTATATCTTTAAAACCATGAACGTTGTCAAATTTCATACATTAATGAACTCACAATTGTTTTAGGCTTACATATTTTAAGTAGAATTTGATGAAAGACGAGAGAATCTTTGGGAGGAAAAACTGTTTTTGGGTGAAATATTCCTTTAAACTGTCGCTTCGTTTTATACGTCATCATGAAACGCCAGGTATGTTTCCAATGGGCCAATCAAACCACATGGTTCAAGGAAAGTCACAGAAGGTCCAAGGAAGAGCGGTTTTGCAGCCTAACTACAAACTAAACGTATTTGTTATTTGAGTTTATTCCATAGAGATGAATAGTGTTGGAGAGGGCTGCACGGATCTCAAAAGGGAATATGATCAGTGCTTTAATCGTTGGTTTGCCGAGAAGTTCCTGAAGGGAGATCGAAGCGGTGATCCGTGTACTGACATGTTCAAGAAATATCAAATTTGTGTCCAGGTAAATCACGCCCGCTGCATTGCAACATGTAAATATATGAAATTCCCCCCCCAAAATTGTTTTCAGTTACATTAACGCGTGTTTGATCATCAATGGAAGTGCGTGTTTATCAAACCACGATGACTATGCAGGTTGCATTTGAGTCTATGCGTGTTGTTAGATAGGCTACTGTAAAACAGGCCCGTGGCGACAGCGACCGTCCACAGCCATGCCTACTACTGTCACATTTAAGCGTTTCACAGTAATCATTCACGCGTGTCCTGATTCATGAACATTTGTTAACCAATTGGGTGTTTTTATCGTTTGTGCAGAAGGCGATCAAGGAAAAGGACATTCCGATTGATGGCGTGGAATTCATGGGACCAAACAAGGAGAAACCAGACAGCTGACGGGGGGGAAACGTTGGGACTGAGACGAATAACCCAATTCTCTTTGCCTTGCCATTCTCTGCGCATGCCATGGAAGACCTGATGCCCATCCCTGTCATCATTTAGCTCAAGCAGGGAGCCAAGTTGAACCAGCCACTAACCAGCTTTCAGTGTGAGGGATAAAGTGCCGAACACCAGTGGGGAGTAGTATGTGTGAGAAAAATGTAAGTATGATTTAGAGAAACTGACAAAAGGATTCCGTGGTAATTCAGATATGCCTGGAAAAGACCTGGAACTCCTATGGTCTTTTGTTACTTTTTAATGCTTTTATTTAACATCTGGCACACGTTGTGAAGTATGCTCAAACATGACTTTTCTTCTCTGGAAGCACAAATGGCTGTAGTAATGACGACTAAGCTGCTAGTCTATAAACATGACTGAAGTCTGCCACTTAATGTTGATGTACCCATTCGTAGGGATCATTGTTGAACACAATTTGGTTAACATGCAAATACTAGATTTATTTTTATTTTCTAACTTTGATTTTTTTTATGTAGTCGCTTAATTAAATTATGGATGATTGTTTGATGCATTGATACAATTTGCAATTAAACAACCCTGTTTGCCATCTCTGATCTGAGTGACCTGTTTGAAAAAATAAATGTCAATATTTCTAATGACCTTGTTTGTCCCCTTCTGAGAGTCACTTCTTATATTTAAAAATTAGGATTCTCAATGCAGAATAAATGAGGTACACTGTTTGAAAAGTGAACTGTGTTTCTCAGACTTGCCAGAGTACAAATGCATAATAGCACAGAATATACCAACGTCAGACATTTGTGTACTTTAATTGAAAAACAAAGCTCTCTTGCACATAGCCACCATGGTACACAAAACATTGGGAAATGGCAAAGGAATGAACTGGATAAAAACCAAGCTAAATCAACTTCACAGAAATTCACCAGATTACAATCAAAAAACAATGTCCAAAATATACTCAGTCATTCATGGAGGTCCATTCACAATCAATATAAAAGCTGATTCTGGCTGTTGACATCTTGTATCTGTCACACGAGGTTGTGCTCAATCACATTTGGTGTTCATATAACTGAGCGAAGGAGACCATTGACCTTGCTACTTTAATACCAGTTCTCTGTCAAATGAAACAAATGTTACGACATCATCTGGACTAAATGGACTACAGCAACGCGAGAGTACAGAAGCTTTCCTCAAATCAACAAAAACCAGCAGGAAGAATATCTGCAAGCTTAAGGCCATGGTTGAGGGAACATGGAATGTAAGTTGCAAGCAAGAAAGGAATACTGGGTCTAGGATTGATTCTGGGACAAACAGAGCAAAGCAACAAAAAAAAAAAAGCAAAAAAAAAAAAAAAAAAAACTTCCTTTTTATCTGTGTTTTTCTGTGAATGGCTGGCTGGCTTATCGGTAGTGGCGAGGGGGTGGGCTGTGGTGCTGTGGGGCGGGTCTCCTGGAGGGGGGGCTATGGCGCGAAGTGGCGTGGCGTGGGGGGGACTGGTAGCGGGGCGGAGGGGAGCCTCTGCTCTGGTAGGGAGGAGAGTAGCGCCCTCTGGATCTGGAACGGGACCGCGAGCGGCCGTAACTTGAACCCCTCTCTTCTAAGACACGTATGTATGCCGTCTCCCCCTGCGCAAAGAAAACAACAAAGTTTGGGAAATTCTCGGGACGAGAAAAATAAAACGCCTTAGAAAATATACCGCATGCTCGTGTTTCATTCTCCAAAGTCTCATTGGCTCTCGGGCCAGTGGGGAGGAGCTTACCTGGTGGGAGCGGAACTCTGTCCTGTCGAGCCTGCGCAGTGCGTATTCCATGTCCTCCCTGCGGAGGAACTCTACCACGCCTTCCCCGTCGCGCTGCACGTCTGCGAAACAAACATCCCCCGCCTCGCGCATGTGATCCTTCAGGTCCTGCCAGCTTCCACTAGGTGGCAACCCTGGAGGAGGAGGAGGAGGGGGGGGGGGGGGGGGGGGGGGGGGGGGGGGTGGCAGGATGAAACACAGCAGACATGTCCAGCATGGGATGCCTACTTTGAGGTATCACAATCAGTGGTTGATGCCGGGAACTATTATACAGTTTTGAAAGAGCAGGAAAGAAGTGTGCGTGTGAGTGCAATACAAATCAAAGATATTGCCAGTTTATTATAAGGATGAATCAACTGTGAAATGTTGGCACGGTTGTAACTGTTTTTTTTTTTTTACAAACCACACGTGTGCACGGCATCTGTTGCCATTGGGCAGTTTTATCTTGTTAGCTGATAGGGCCGATGGCAAACACTAGCCATTACTGATGTGCCACAGTTAATTTGGTGCATCCCTAGTGTGTTTATAGTACTCTGGCACAATCTGAGATGTCATAACATTTTATGAGAGGACTTGGGACAAGTTTTATAATGCCTGGAGAGAAAATGGCATTAACACACAATGTACCTTCAAGCAATGGATGAATTCAAACAAATGAGGGAACAAACACCTACCAGTCACTATGGCCGGGTGTTTGGGGTTATGCAGTCAACATGATCAGTTTGAGTTTACTGTTTGTTTTTTTCCTGATTGTTTTTTTTTGGTAGCTGACTTGACCTCATCCACTTAGTCCCCTTGGCCTCCAGTCCGCCAAGAGAGAGAGAGAGAGACAAAAAAAACAAAACTGCCTACGACTCAGAACGTCCACCTACCAGTCACTACGACCCGGAATTCAGATCTCCGAGTTGGGGGCCCAAACCTCCCCCTAGGCCCCCCTTCCCTTGGGCCACCACCACTAAATTTGGCACCAGAGGAGCGAGGGTATTCCACACGAAGTTTGGAGTCTCCAAATTCATATCCATTCCTTCCATAGACGGCATCTTCTGCATCCCTAAGAGAATAGAGCAGAGAATACTAATGCACTCCTGTCTGACCAAGGGACACACACCTGCCCTCTCCATCCATCCATCCACTTAGGCCCGTCACTGGTGTTGTGTACACTATCAGGGAAGAGAGAAGCTTGCCAAAAGTAGGGGAACTGTGTTTCGACTTGTACGCGCCCAGAGATCATCCTGGGGGCACTCACCGTGGATCTTCGAAGCGCACAAAGGCAAAGGGGATGGTTCCCCTATTGTTCTTTAGTTCCACGTCGCGGATTTTTCCGTACTTGAAGAAGAGATCCTCAATGTCCCTTTCCTGGACGTCCATTGGAAGATTCCCCACGTAGATCCTTCCGTCCGCCATGATTGATGTCTGGCCCTGCTAACACAAACCGGAGGAACCTGCAGGCTTCAAGCTCATGTCGTTTCCACGGACAGGGGTGGAGAAGATCCGTTTTCTAATCCTAGTCCAAAATCCAAAATTCTTAGTCCATCCTCCTCTAATCCCTTAATTTAGGAAACATTCAAATCTTTGGGGGGCATTTGTAGCAGTAGTGCATGTTGGGTTCAAGACAATCAGCCAAGGAGTTTGGACCAGTCTGAAAGCTTTAAAAGAGGACAATGAATTCCTGGCCCTCAAAACACTACAGAAAAAAAACGACTACAGATTTAACGTGGTCCCCTTTAGAAGTTAATTGGTCAACATTTCCTAGTAAGGAGCTTAAATAAGTTAGGTTAGGGGTTGCATGTTATAACAGTCTATTGTATATATTGGGGGGGAAAAGACCGGCAGAACAATGAACGACAACAAAAAGTGAAACCTTGGATTTGCTTGTTATCTAATGATCTAGGCTAGCTTTATAGCACGGCGGGAAGGTTTCCGAACATACTTAGTTAGAATTCACGCTAGTTGTAACTTGTAGAATGTACGACATAAATACATTCATATAATTGCATGTCAGCTAGACACTACTGCTGAGCTAGGCAGCTAGTTGCATGTAACGTTTCTAGCGAGGAAAGGAAGCATGCACACCATGCTAGCTACGGTAGCACGCAGCAACTACATGCACACTGCACAGCTAATGTTAGCCTAGCTAATGCTATTACTAGCTAGTAGTAGTAGCACCGTAGTGGATGCCCCGGTAAATTTTAAAGGCCAGCTAGCTAGAGTCGTAGCTATCATACACTGTAGAATACAATCAGTAAATTGCACGTCAGCTGGAAATTAGTTGGCTTCCAAAACTTGTTGAGATCCACGCAGTCGACTGTGTAGCGGCTAGCTACCCGCCTTTGTTGATTGCATATGGATAGTCTACTCTTGCTAGCAAAAAAACCACAAAAAGATTAGCTCCCTTGATATACAGGCATTGCCTCATTCATCTTAACTTCTTTGGTATTTGGGGAAATAAACACATTTATATGTAGTTTGTACACGTATTGATACACGTAATTTGTCAAACTTAAGATAATGACTTTCAGACGTACCTTCAAAGAATTCGCGATACAGGAAATGAGACCAGCTCGATCTGTGATCAGTGTCTCTTCCGTAGAGGAAGTCAACCAGCAGCAATAATTGGGTACTTCGTATAAACTACTTGGGCCACCCTGCGGTGGACCAAGTAAGACACTCAAGTGTTATGAAATGCAACATTGGCAGGTTGGCAATTTTTACGGAAACCCGTGAAAATAATAATTTATGGTTTTCTAGATCCACCAGGTTGCTTGATTTTTTGTTGTTGTGAAGATCATCTATGCAATTACATTGGCCTCTCTCGCTGGGTAGGGATGATTTGTGACTACCTGACACGCCTCTTCTTCAAACGGATCCCTACGAAACATCTTATATTGCTGACATCAGTGTGAGCACACATGAGATCACCTCATAACAAAACTCCCTCCAACTTTAATATGTGCCAAGATTTTATAGAACAAGGTAAGATGTCACCTGACAAGCAGTCGGACGGGGTCACGATTCATTTCTTCAGCTCTTTCCTTCATCTCACAAGTTCGGCCAGATGTCTTCATCCCAATCAGGTAGACCCACTTTATTTTTGATTTGAATTTATTGCATTTTAATTTTGTGTAAGATTGCTAATGTACTCAAAACATATTGCTGTGTGCTCACTGTGAACATAATTATGTAGTTACAGTGAATTTTATGGACACAATGAACTCGCAGTCTCTCTCTCTGTCTCTCTCTGTCTCTCTCTCTGTCTCTCTCTCTGTCTCTCTCTCTGTCTCTCTCTCTCTCTGTTTCTATCTCACACACACACGCACGCACACAAAGACCTTTGGTAGGCTATAGCCTAGAGGAGCCCATGTCAGAAGACAACAGACGTGTCGGTTGAACCGGTTTTAGGAATTCTATGAACTTGAATTTACGTGACATGTTCATTTAGAAGGATGAACGTGTTTCAGGTGAAAGATTTTTTTCATTATTGTACATTTCATAAGTGTGCAGTGTCATTATGATTTGCCACCTTATGTTGTTGACTTGAACTAAACCATTAACTGTGAAGAACATTAGAGAACCTTTAACTTTCATCCGGTAATTTGGGGTTTTATGGAAATGATTGTTAACCTACCTACTCCCTTGGCATTGTGCGCCACCCATATCAGATACCTGTCCTGCTGAGGCTTGTAAAGCAGCTTGACAACAATACTGTAAACACTAGGCCTGATGCAAAATGAATGGCTGTATTTGACGAGGACTGCCTTTCACATGTGTAATGCACAATGTTTGGTCACTGTGTTGATTTTTGGTTTATTTTAGTTTGAAACCAGTAAAATGGTTGTACCAAGGGTTTTGTTGTGCGCACCAGGACACTAGGGGATAGCTGGGGGGGAATACAAAAAAAGGTTTTGTTTGGGTGGGTGGGGGGGGGGGGGGGTGGGTGCTGGTTACGTGGAGATGTCACCCCCGTCTTAATGTCATTACAGGAGCTGACTTTTGTAGGTAACATCAAGGTTATAGCTATGGAAAATTAATGATAGATTAACAAACAAACTTTATAAGGGTTACTGTATAATGTGGACAACTCACAGGGGTTATGTTTTACATCTTAAATGTTTTCTTTTAATTTGTAAGATTTTAAAATAACGATGGCCGCTCTGTAGTGTGTGAATGGGTGTTACTAATGAACTGTTTGTTTGGAGCCAATAGTACTGGGTTAAACCCGGGTTATTAGCACATTTATTGCTAGGCTATGTGTAATAGGCTATAATAGAAAAATATGTTTTGTAACTATATAATTGAATGATTTTGGGAGAGAAAAGTGTTTACAAATTCTTACCTCAGTATTACATTTTCTTGTGTAACAAGTTATTTTCAATCAGTCTCACTTCTGGAAAATGCTGTACAGACTTTTCAGTATCACAGGCAATCATATTTCCCGCCGGGAGTTGAACACTATACAAAACATTTGTAACCACAATGAAGGTAGAATTTCTGAACTGAAAACATGTTTGGTGTGTAAGCAGTGTTTTGTTTTGGAGAAACATTTCTTAGTACAGATAAGAGTGTTCTAGAAGTAGCCTATAAGCCTACAAATGACAAACAAAATTGTAAAGACTGGTCTTAAAAAAAATAATTGAATGTAAAGGTAACAGACATGGTATTGCTCCGTCAGAGGTATACGGCCAATGTTTGATCCTCACAGGGGTCAAACACGCCACCTCTGACTTGCCAAGCCCGACCACTACCAGTTATGCCAACAAAAAGCTAGCTAGCTATTTGTTGGTGTGGGTGGCCTGTTTACATACTCACTTAAACAAGTTGACTGTCCAAAAGATATGCAGCTTGAGCGAATTCAACAAATTCCATAGGGTATGTTTGTTCCATTTACACAGTGAAACTGTATAGTGTCAAGGGGGAGGATGTCATGACAGTGTGATAATTTAGAGACAGTTTATAACTAGCAATACAAATTAATTAGACACTTGAGAAAAAAACACCAGATGATGTCGTCCAGCACACAGATGCATCACACAATCCTCTCTCTCTCTCTCTCTCTCTCTCTCTCTCTCTCTCTCTCTCTCTCTCTCTCTCTCTCTCTCTCTCTCTCTCTCTCCTCTCTCCCTCCCTCCCTCCCTCTCTCTATCTTTCCTGTCTTTCTCTCTCTCTCTCTCTCTATCTCTCTCTCTCTCTCTCTCTCTCTCTCTCTCTCTCTCTCTCTCTCTCTCTCTCTCTGTCTCTATAGTATAGGGATAGTACAGAATAGTGTGAAATATTAGAAGACTGGAAGAGTGTGTTAGAGAGTGTGTGCGTTCTCTCTCTCTCTCTCTTGCTTTCTTTCCATTTCTCTTTCAGTGTCCTTCCAAACCCATCTCTCATTCACTCATACTTCCATTGCAGGTCTCCCACATATTGTAAATATGGAGGGAATAAGACGAGGAAATCCCAAATCCGTAACAAGAGGAATGATGATTGCCTTGTTGGCCACTACCATGGTAGTGATGTACTTCACATCTGGCCTAGGGGCACCCCATCTTTATCTTGAGCAGTGAGTCAAGTAAAAAAAAAAAAAAAACTAAACATCAGATTGAAAGTGTTTGTTCAACGTTGACCAGGTTTCTGCTTCTTTTACAGGGCGCCTCTTTCCTGCCATCCCAGCGGGGCGATATCAGAGCGGGACAATCAAACCAACTCCTCTCAGAGCACAAACTGTTCTCCAAAGTTTGACGTCATGTTCATGAAGACACACAAGACCGCCAGCAGCACGTTACTCAACATTCTTTTCCGTTTCGGTGAGAAGCACAGGTTGAAGTTTGCCTTTCCAGACGGACGGAACGACTTCTACTACCCATCTCCTTTCCACCATTCCCAGGTGAAGAATTATCGCCCTGGGGCCTGTTTTAACATCATTTGTAACCACATGCGTTTTGACGGCCGTGAGGTCTCCAGGCTTCTCCCCTCTGATTCTGCCTACATCACCATCCTGCGGGATCCGGCCCGACTGTTCGAGTCGTCCTTCCATTACTATGGCAGCATGATCCCTCTCACATGGTGGATCCCCGGACCCGACAAACTAGCCGAGTTCCTGTCCTCCCCCCGAACCTACTACAAACCAGACGGTTACAACTCCTTCTACCTCAAAAACGTGCTCTTTTTCGACTTTGGTTTCGACAACAACCTGGAGGCGGACGATCCCAACGTGGATACGGCCGTCCGCGCGCTGGCCGAACGCTTCGACCTGGTCCTCATCGCGGAGCACTTTGAGGAGTCCCTCGTCCTGCTCAGAGACGCCCTCTGCTGGACGACAGACGACCTGCTGTTCTTCAGCCTCAACGCGCGGAGGGCGGCGTCTGTGTCCCGGTTGAGCCCAGAGCAGAGAGCCAGGGCCCGGGACTGGAACGGAGCCGACTGGAGGCTCTACCGGCACTTCAACGCCACGCTGTGGGCGAAGGTGGAGGCGTACGGGCGGGCGAGGATGGAGCGGGACGTGATGGAGCTGAGGAGGAGAAATGCAGAGATGAGGGGGATCTGCCTCGTGGGTGGAGGTGCCGTGGAGGCAGGGATGATCCAGGATTTGGACATGCTTCCCTGGCAGCCGGTTGGGGAAACCTCCATCCTGGGCTACAACTTGAGAAATGACATTGACCCCCAACACAGGACACTATGTCGTAAAATGCTCACACCTGAAATACAGTACTTATCCAGCCTAGGTGTCAACCTGTGGCTCACACAGTTATGGGGCTGGTTGAAGGATATTCTCTGTTAGGCCAAGACTGCCCAAGGATTTAGCAACATAGAATGCAAGACTGGAACCTCAGGCACTTCATTTTACAATTACATTAGAAAAGTAAGTTTTATATTATGTAACTAAACAAGTTTACAAGTAAACAAGTTTCCTGTTTTACCACTTTGTTTTGATGTGGTACTTGATTACCCCTTCCCCCATGCAAGACAGTAATTTCTAACTCCCGGCCGTTGAAGTTGAATGGATTAGAGCAGGGGTGGCCAATATTGGTCTTCGAGGGCCACTGTCCTGCATATTTTAGATGTTTCCCTGCTCCAGCACACCTGTTTCAAATGAATGGACGTTATCAAGCTCTGTGGAAGCCGGGTAATGACCATTCATTTGAATCAGGTGTGCTGGAGCAGGGAAACATCTAAAACATGCAGGACAGTGGCCCTCGAGGACCAGGATTGGCTACCCCTGGATTAGAGAGAAAGACAGGCATTGACCTAACTCAAGTTTACCAGAAAGTGTGTGGACCCACTGTTTGTAGGTGTTAGGTGCAATATTCCAGGTCTCATTCTGTATCTCTTCTGTCCAGACTCCTAAAAAAACATTGATCTACCGCTCTTCCAGAGTACAAATGAAACAGCAGTTTGTTTCACGGTAGATAAATATGTATGAATCAGTAAGCCAGTCATCATTCACTTGGTAATTCAGGTCGATCTTTATTAAAACAGGGAACAGTTTGACTGCTATGACCGTATAATTCCTTTTTCTCATCTGGACACCTGGTCATTGATCAGCGTTAATCTACAAATGAGTCACGCTTCCCCAGTCCTCGGTGTGTCTGGCTGCAGTTACAGACGCGGTGCTTTAGCAATGCAGTTCCATCACACTAATGAGAAAATAGACACCGCGTTGTCTAATGAGGACCGGGCTCGGTCTAGAACAGAAAGTTAATTGTTATCATGTTGTAGACTATAGCTTCTCCAGCACAGACAGTTTTGAACAGTAGTAACTTTAAACGCGTTTGCACTTTCTACAAATAAGTACGTATATTGTGTCGTGACTTGAAGTGAGATGAGAGAGCGTAGTTACACTAGACCGCCTGCAGGGGCCAGTATAACACCTCCATAGTCTATCGACATTATATATTTCTATGGATATCGATGAGAGAGAGAGTCGCCTCGTCAACATACGAGTTCAAATCTGGAACTCCGATTTATTGACCTTATTCTGGAAGTCATGATGGGCACGGCCATCGGAATCAGGGTTATTTAATTTATAATTAATAAATCATAATTTGTACAAGAACGCACATGAAGATTGGAAATATTTAAAAGATAGCCATTACAGTACATCATTATAGTCATGGCTATTTCAAATCAGAAAATCTTGTGGAGAAGGGGCATCTCTGAATTGTACTTTGTTTACAGGCCTGACCAAAAAGATAATGATATTGTAATTGCCATCTAATGTATGCTTGTGTAGTGCAGTGCATTGCTGATTTATCTACGGAATCGTCCCATTCCCTTGGGATCACTTCGCTTCAAGGAAGGAAGTTTGAACAGCCCCGTTTTACAAGGGGAAGGTAACCATGGAAACCGTCACAATGGGCAGCCCGGTGTGGTTGTTTAAGGAGCACGTTTTGTTGGTATATATCGGAGGTTTTTTACTCGCTGGAATAGCCAGTTGTGTGGATTAACGGGGGGAGACTAGTTCTTATGCAGGCTCTGGTTGTGTTTGTCAGTGATTGGACACTATAGTGGGGTCGCAGGTGGTTGACAGGTGTCCCATAGTCAGCACTATGTGTGTCCCCACGTAAAGGGGTGATCAGGCGCGGATTAATCCACAGGCTTGCCTAGGCTGCAGCCTAGTAGGGGGCCCACTTGTGTAGGGGGCCCCGGATTGGCCGGATTGTTTTTTTAATATTTTAAATGTACTTCAGCGGGAACAAAATAAACACCCTTATTGGCCCATAAGAAACCTTTTCTTTTTTAATAAGCAAGTGATTGGGTAGATGTGACTTGGGTAACATCTGTCCAATCAACTGCTGCTGGTCAAATCATGTAAATCATATTCATTACTCACTGCTATAGTGGTACGATTACCGAAATAAAGTATTAAAGTGGAACACAAAAACGCAAAATACAAAGGTTAAAAGAACAACGTGACCAAGATATCCTGAAACAAATCCCCAAATTGAATTGATACTTGAAGGCTGCTGAATCTTCATCCAGTCAAAGACAAGATCGACAGCACTCAGCAGGAGGACTGCCAGCTAGCATCGGCCCTCTGTAATATTTCAGCAAATTTGGGAGAGTTAGTGGTATTGGTACTAGTGTGTGGTATTAGTATTTTTAAGGATCTGAATACTTCTTCCACCACTGATGTTGTGATTTTGCCTCAGTAAGACATGGTGTTCTGCACTGATGCAGATGCTGTAGCCTACCTTTTGGTTAATAAAGCTAAAAGCGATTACCAGCTTGAAGTTGAACTGTGAATGCAGGGTATTCAGTTGCTGTTGCGGTTCATAGTTACATTCCGTTCATAGTATTTGTTTTGAGGCTGTGGAGGCAAAGGGTTATAGCTGGTATTATTTCCACTTACATCTCTTATATACGTATATTGAATATTTACGTTCTTTGCTAAAGCTAGCGAGCTTCTGTTTTGCACAAATAACTCACTCTGGTGGAAGCATCGGAAATATTTAGAACTGACGCGTTAGGGCTGATTCTAGCACTGTAGGAATGTAAAGAAAACACTGTAAAGTTGGCTGTCTCAATGTGTGTGTATGTCAATTCACCTTATTTGAATGTGGACCATTTCTAGTAAAGCACAATATTTAAGAGGGGGGAGGTGTGTCACACAAAGAGCAGCCTAGGGGCCCCTTACCACCTTAATCCGACTAAACAACGTAACAAACAACTGTGCATGAATAAGCTTATGTTTTGGGAGTTCATCACATCCTTCTGACAGTGCTTTCATTTCTGGCTCTCTTCATTGGCGGCCGTAATGTTTTATGTAGGTTAAGTGAAGGATCATGCATGTCTGTCAGTGGTTGGGCTGGGTAGGCTCCTATGATGATGAATGAGGGTTTTTTAACATCTTTCTTAATATGCAGGCCAGGCCTTATCTTGTGAAAATGATTCATGCGGCCATTTACTTGGCATTATTTCACACGCTGCCTTAAGACAGTCCTGTCTAATTGCTCACATCGATCAGTTGGACACTAAACAGGCCTACCATTTTCAGCAAATTATAAAATCCGAAAGCGCGACAACCAGCTAATTGAACAAATAGTATTAATGTGGTATTTATTAGAGGTATGGTTATTCGTTTTCAAACCAGTCCTCGAAGGCTGATTTCACCCTTTGTAAATCATTGTAATGATTCAACTGGAGGAAAAGTTATTTTTGAATAGCTTCCATTGACTAATCCAATGTTTTCACTGGACGATTGTAATCCTGTCTCATTTTTCCTTGTTAAATATGCGCTTTTTAAACAGCAATGAAGCCACCTAGCTCAGTGCATCAAACATAAATTAATTTGTCGAAATGAGTGAGGTTATAGGGTGAGCCTGAGTAGTGGGTATTGACTTTAGATGCTATTTTATTATTCATAGCTGCACTCTAGTGTCAACAATCAGACGGGCCCCTCAGAGACACACACATCTAGCCTTTTCCAGAATAATACCGCTCATGTATATTCAGTCCATATCGCAAACCTGCCTTGAGATGTGTTGTTTTCTGTGACTTTAGTCCTGAGAATTCCTATCTAATCTTGCCATGCTTTGCCAATATCTTTGGAGTTAGATTAGTTTCATAATTCAAACAAACAAACGCAACACGATTCAAACAAATTTAACACGATCCAAACAAACGTAACACGATTCATACAAACATAACACGATTCAAACAAACAAACGTAACACGATTCAAACAAACGTAACACGATTCACAAATGTATTTCGTGATTCACAATTGTAACGCGATTCACAAATAAATGACCCTATTACATTCGTTTGCAACCTGACAAACACAAGTTACAAATCCCTGCATTCGTTGGTGTGAATCCTTGCATTTGTTCGTGTGGATTTTTGGAACTTTCCTGACGCGCTTTGATCCACAAATGCATTTTTTCTAAAAGATATCCTCAGCAGCCTATCAGATCGTCTCTTCCAATTTTAGCCAATCACCGGAGAATGTCTAATATGGGTGAACGGGCTCTGCGTTAGCCTAGGAAACACGGAAAATGACTAAACATGAATCCTGCCATTCTCAACAATATTTAATCAGGTATGATCATCGGTTTAATAAGATTAACAAGCAATATTTCACCTACATGCTACCAGACGACATTGCTCATGATCTGAAGGAGACGATGTCCGTCATTATGGCAGGTTGTTGAAGTCCACATAGACACGTTAATGTGATTGGCTAAAATTGGAAGAGACGATCTGATAGGCTGCTGAGGATATCTTTTAGAAAAAATGCATTTGTGGATCAAAGCGCGTCAGGAAAGTTCCAAAAATCCACACGAACGAATGCAAGGATTCACACCAACGAATGCAGGGATTTGTAACTTGTGTTTGTCAGGTTGCAAACGAATGTAATACGGTCATTTATTTGTGAATCGCGTTACAATTGTGAATCACGAAATACATTTGTGAATCGTGTTACGTTTGTTTGAATCGTGTTACGTTTGTTTGTTTGAATCGTGTCATGTTTGTATGAATCGTGTTACGTTTGTTTGGATCGTGTTAAGTTTGTTTGAATCGTGTTGCGTTTGTTTGTTTGAATTATGAAACTAATCTAACTCCATAAATATCTAGCTCTGTATCATTGTGTGTTCACTTTTTCATGGCCATAGACCTCTGTGATACCAGCCTTTACTATCCGAGAAACGTCTCCTGTGCGTTGACACAACAAACAAAGCCTGCACCTTAGTTATGCAGTGCAGTTAGGTACACATCAATATTATCATTAGAAGAAGAAAAAAAAGCACTGCACTCTTTGTATTCCTGACCCTTATATCAGTAGGGGGTAGCCTACTACCCCCTAGGGTAGAACGGATTGTGTTTTTTTCTGTGATGTTGCACTCAAAGGAAAGGCTTTGGGTGAACGACACAGACCAAAATATTTGTTGACAGCGCCACTGATGATTTGTCCGAGCGAAATCACTTCACTGGAATTCAGAAACATTCAGACATCGATAATTGTTTTTGTTTTTTGAAGTGTGAGTAAATGACAACAGAGCACAATTGAACCTGCCAGATCAAAGTTAAATTAGCTGACGCACAAGGAATGTCAGGCGGAACCCTACCAGTCACTGAGCACGCTCAAGGCATGGTGTTGATGATACAAGTTTAGCCTATAGGTTCGGTGATAACGATATTAATAGGTGAGTTATCAGCAGTCTGTAGCCTCTGGTGGAGCCACACTTATATTACATTTAGCAGATGCTCTTATCCAGAGCGACTTACAGTAAATACAGGGACATTCCCCCAAGGCAAGTAGGGTGAAAAGCCTTGCCCAAGGACACAACGTCATTTTTGCACGGCCGATAATGTAACCAGCAACCTTGTGATTTCTAGCCAGATTCCCTAAGCGCTCAGCCACCTGACACATGCCAGTGTTGACTAGACACTTCTTAATAGAAAGCCAAATGTTCTGGAAGACATCTTACCCGAGACTGACTAGTTTAAATCCAAAACTATGTTTTCTGTATATAAACACTTCTTGTATGCATTGGGCACTGTGATGAGATAAACAACCATTAGTTGATCATAGATATCCAGGATGATGAATTCAGTCAATGTTCATATCAACAGAAAAGCTCTCTGATCAATGATTGAAGTGTAGCTTCTAAGAAAGGGACTGGGAGGATTATGGAAATGTCTGGCTGTGTTTATTTGCTTCTCAGTGGGAAGACTATTTTAGAGATGTTTCACACTGCATGCTATTTAGTTAAGTAGTATCTAATGACTGGACCTCTGCTGATTTTTATTCTGAAGGAAAAGCCTACTAGTGTGCATTACTTTTACTGTCAACGTAAACCAACTCCATATGACATTCGGCCTGCTGACATCCTTCCAGGAAATATCACAAGAAATTGAAGTGGTTTCTAAGCCTGCCTCTCCACGAGCCTCCATCTTGGCATTTCTTCCAAATGTGTAGGGAGGTGAACAGCATATTTGGGGCTAATTTGAACTGTTCTTCTTAGAAAACACCAGAAAGAAAGCGTTCACCCAATCAATTGTAATCAACCAGTAGACATACCTCTGCCCTCAAATACTCAGTTTGGCCTAATAAATTCCTGGTCAAGACGCATGTATTCTAGTATTCCTCACATAGCGTAATTGTCTATCAGTTTCTTTCCATTAGCGAACTCCCCCCCTGCCAATATCTATCTAGCACCTTCCCTGGAGGTCTAAGTGATTCGAGGATGCCACCTCTACTTATGATTCCTCTCACAAACAAGCCTGACTCTGGATAAACAAACCCCCTGTATCTCATTCTTTAGCGCACTGCAAGCGATAATGACACTACTCTGCTAACTGGTGCCTCTCACTGACTCCCCTTACTTTTTCTCTCTCTG
Source organism: Hypomesus transpacificus (assembly GCF_021917145.1). Classification (NCBI taxonomy): domain Eukaryota; kingdom Metazoa; phylum Chordata; class Actinopteri; order Osmeriformes; family Osmeridae; genus Hypomesus; species Hypomesus transpacificus. The sequence continues at coordinate 13,395,708 of NC_061081.1, read as the reverse complement.
TCCATCTTTCGCTTTCTATAACTGTCCTTTTTCTTTCTCTCTCTCTCTCTCTCTCGCTCTCTCGCTCTCTCTCTCGCTCTATCTCTCTCCCCCCCCCCCCCCTTCTCTGTCCCTTTGCATTTTCTAACCGTCTGTCTTTCCAAATGACAGTTTGAGCCAGAAGCAACCCTTCCCAGTTTCCGTACTCCGCTGCGGGCTATCACCGGACAGTGACAGTCTGATAAACATACTAGTGTAATTTAGAGGTTTCATATTTGTGACCTTTCCCTCGGAGCAGGGCTTTCTTCCTCCGTCCTCCCCTGAGGGCTAGTTAAGGGAACAGAGCCGATCCAGCTGTAGGAAGCTGTGAGTCTTGAAATGATGACCGTTCATCCTCTATCTGGGGGATGAGCCAGAGGTTTGGGAAGGTTAAGCAGACAGTGATAGATTTCCACAGCACCATCTTAGATGTGTGTTCCTTCTTTGTGGTTCTCTCTGTCCCGTGTGTGCAGGTGGCAAATGTTTTGGAAGGCGGGAAACACAAAGAATTTGGTGGGAATTATAATGCTAATGGAATCGCTTCGGGGGTTCCGGAACTTTTAATGGTGTTCAGTGGAAGGGTCATGTGGTTTAAGTGTGAATTTTTGTTTCTAGCATGCCACCTCTTGCTGGTAATGTGAAAGGGGTAACATGCAGAACCCCCCCGCACACACTAAGTTACATCTATTGCAACTCAGCTTGCCATTCAACCAATCTTTCCACTGAAAATCCTTTGATACTGTTAGCTATTATATGGTGTGTGTGCAATACCACTGTGTCTGTACTATACACACACATTCCTATCTGTCATTTCATTTTTCACGGTGTATTTTTAACAACCTGCTGGTATCTCCCACAATGACCTGGTATTGTCTCATTGACAGAAGTGAATGGAGTACAAAAACCTTCCCCTTCTATGACTCTATTGGCAGCTGAACCTACCATGAAGGCCCCCCTGCAGTCACAGAGTGGGTGGGAACAGACTGGTGTGGATATCCTGACAAGTGACATGGGGCGTCATGAGTACAGGTCTGGCAAAGGGCACAACAACTAATGGTAAAGGTGTCGGAGACATGTTGTTAAAGTGTCTATCTCGTTGGCAAAGTTGAAAGTGAAAATGAATGAGAGAGAGTTGGCTGGCTCTGGCTCTGCCGGGATAAGATCCATTCCGTTATTGAGACCTGAAACCTTAACGAAACCTTAAAAACTCTGTATGTACAGCACATTCACACACTGATCGACAACTTTAATATAGGTATGTTCGCACTTATACTTTAAGTATAATTTGTTTCCGCTTAGGCCCGTAATTAGACATTCTGTTTTGAGGGTCTGCTCCTTGTTGAGAAGCATAACAGTGTGAGAGCATAATGTTGCCTGTACCCAAAGAGATGTGAGTCTTCTGAGGCCTCTTCCTACTGTAAAAAATAAACAACCTTTCTCAGACCTCTACAATCACTAAAGGCCAAAATTACTTTGGACTGCTGCAGATACAACGGATTTAGACGTTCCTCATTAAATCAGAGAGGTCTGAAAGACTCTTCTGTGTTCCCTTAATTCGTGAACCTAGCAAATAACCCTGTCAACATAGATTACTTCCTGTCTTATGGACAGCGGTCTCCAAAAGCATGCATGGTTGTCGGTCTATGAATTACAGATTGAGATCTCTTCAAGGGCTGAACCTGACAGACTGCATGTGACAGTCGGACCTCAGCGAGGCTTCTTCCACTCAACCCAGGTGTAATGTTGGTTTGATAAACATAAAATATGTTTAAAAAACATTAAATATGGTTAGGAACTACAGGCCGTTCTCCGACTCTGATTCTTGAAATACTGTAGAACTACACACTTTTGATCCTTGATCTTTTGCTTAACTTTTTTTAATAGACTATTAGCACATTGCTTTTTTATAAAAGCGTCTGATAATTAGTGAACTGTAATGTAATCTAAACGTTTGGCTGAACAGGCATTCAGCATTATTTTGTTTGTTGTGGAAATGTGGATTGATTTAAACCCATTTTCTCTTGGCAAAACACTTTTCTGCAGCATGTTAGGATTCATTGATTTGATTTAAACTCCGGAACACCCAAATGTATATTATCCTAATCTAATGTCCCCTGGCTTAGACAGAGGCTGGTAGACCGTGCTGTGCCAGATGAAGCCAAAAGCTTAAGTGAAGACAGACAGAGAAACACTGGTGCGTTCTCTGGGGCTTAAGAGAGAGACGATAGCCTCTGTACCTCAACCTCGCTATGGTATATTTTAAAGACAGCACTGAGAATAGAGTAAAAAAGAGAATATCGTTGCACAGGCTGCAGAATGTACTTCATTTTCGTGGAGGATTACCAGGGCTCTCCCAGCACTGCTTCAATTGGCTTGTCATATTTCATTTGGCTTAGTACAAAGCTTTGAGGTATAGTGTGTTTTCAGTGCTCCAACAATGACTATGCCTGTCCATCCATTGGTGTATCATTTCAGTATTGTAGTTTGATCAGTTTAATACCATGAAGAGGGTATAATACTCTTGAACTTTTGAAAGTATTATTTCAAAATTATTTAGCATTTGTGATCATTGCGGCTTCCTCGTTGAATAAATGATGTTGTTAATTTTTAATTTGACTTTATTGGATGATTTCCTCATCCGTCGATGGAAGGAGATAGACGTGAAATCTGGAGGGAATGTTTCTCAGTTATAACTAATGCCTTATTTACTGAAGCAAAGGATATGTCAGTAATTCCATATTTCAACACATCATGAGACCATACCTGCTGATGAGTGAACCAAGTGCCCCTTAATAGACTTGGTGATGATGTCAACACAGACGCTCATTCATTTTACATTTTACTCTGAAAATCTCTCTGGAGCAGACAGCCCAAATATCAATATCATCCGCTTAATCAGCAGAAAACTTTCACCCATCCCCTCAAACAAGCAGCAAGCAGAACATCTGTGGGGACCTAAAATAAAAAATTGCACGGTTATATTTGGATACTTTGAAACATTCAGTAGGTAGCAGGGAAAAGAGAAGGGGGTTGATAGAAAAAAAAAAAAAACTCGGAGTGGTTCTCCCTCCAGTTGAGATCAAGCAGCCCTGCAGGGTTTGTAAAGCTGCACAGCATTGTGGGATATCTAACTGTCAAATCCCCTTCCTCCTCCTGTAAGATTGAAATGCTCCGGTTGCGCCAGGTAGATGTGTGGGTGTGTACCGTTCCTGGCCCTACATGCTCCGGGGTTCCAAAGGAAGCCACAGGGCCTCATCCGCCTCTCCGGCTGGTCGCGCTCCGCTAGGAGAAGACAGCCGTCAGCTGATGAAATGTCGGAGAGACCTCAAGGTCCTGCTAGAGAATAAGTGCAGAAAGAGCTCCTTCAATTATTCATTGTATTTATTTCAGGGTTTGTTTTGTTGATGCTGTTTTTAAAGGCAAAGTGGATGGAGCGAGTCGCAACGGCAGGTTAGGTAACGATAACATGTCTTTCGATACATGCAAAACAGCTTAAGCGACCAGGAATTAAATAATTTTGCGAGCACACCCTCTCCCACATACCAAGCAACATTTAATGGTCATTTAGGCTACAACTTATTCGCCAGCATTGTTAAACGCTGTGTTGCGGAATATTTCACTGCCTGCTAGCTTGTTGGCCTAGAGGCTCGATGTAGCCTAATCATCTGTGAAAATACTGGTTTAAGCTATCAGTTGAAAGAAATTGTGTGACTAACAGCTGAATGATACCACCTATAAATGATACATTGTGATTTGCTCAAAGTAGATTCAAAACAAAGTGGCTGTTTCAAATCGTTGCTGCCCATAACGCCAAATAATTTATGTTTTACTCTGGCAAGACTTTACAATTAATTGGAATTAACTGTATTAGGCCTATACAAAATCCATATTGTCGCTACATAGTACAGTGACCCAGTGTAATTGCTCTGACAGTCCAAATCATATTCCAGATGATCAAGCATCTCCTTCTGTCTGGATAAGGGTCGGAGAACATATATTTAGCTTGAAAACAGGTTAGGAGGACCATGAATACATAGTTCTGGGTACATGCAGATACAGATATATAGACACAGTGACCTCCATGGGGAGGAACAGAGTGCGAATTATACAATGACAGTCGGGGGGCTCAACTTCTTCTTCACGGTGTGTTTTGACCCCCCCCCCCCCGACCTGTTGTTTTTACCTCTTTTGGGGGGGTCCAACTCTTAATTAGTGGGGTCAGACTCCCCCAAACCCCCCCGTAATTCGCACCCTGGTGAGGAACACTGGCTGATGTCAGCAGCCGTCTCCAGGACCTAACCCAGTCCTGTCTGCCTCACTCGAGGAGCCCAGATGGGCTACTGACAACAATGTCTTCATTTAGCAGCTGAAGCTTTTATCCATAGCAACGGGGGACATGGTAACAGACGACCTCTTGATCTGCAGTCGAATGCTCTTAACCACTGAGCTATACCTTGTACTATTCATGGCAAGGAAACCATGACAGATATCCAGAACACAAATTTGATGTTGTCTCCTTATCGTGGGGTATGTGCGTGTGTGTATGATTGTGTAAGTGTGTACGATTGCATGATGGTGTGTGTACGGTTGCATGACAGCCGTGTTTGTGCGCGCCTGAGTGATCTCAGTGTGTATGTGTGTATATGACAGCGTGACGTGTGTGTGACTAAGTGATTGCAGTGTGCGTGTGTGTCTATACAATCCAGTGTGTGTGTGTTGTTTGTATTGGGTTGTGGCCGAGATGTGGTTCCTAACTCAACAAGCAGGGGCTGATACAGTTCAGCTGAAGATTTGAAGGCAGGGGATTGCAGATGATTCTGCTCACGCTGGGTTGAAGAAGATGGCCGTCCCTCTGCCATGGGTGCTGGTTAGGTGTACATCGATTTTGTCGCTGGATTGCATTTTCCCAAAATGGCGCTCTGATCCGTACAGGATGCTAACGCCACAGGTGTCATGGCGTCGCTTGTCAGTTTCTTTCCTAGCTTGCCCATGCCGGGATCAGTGTTGGGGTAGTTACTCAGAAAAAGTAACTAGTTACTTCTGAAAATTGTAACTAGATTACTTTACTAGTTACTGCATTTGAAAAGTAACTTCACTACTAGTTACTTTACTTTCAATTTTTTTTAGCAAATTTCCAAATTGACTGCAAAGATACATGGACAAACATCATGGCCCTTTCATCACTTTATTTTTCAATAAAGGGCATCTCTTAGCCTTTCCACATAGTGTATTGTAATTGTAAACATGTAAAACAAAATGGCATATAAAACTCAGCCATTCACTTGAACGAATATTAAGCCTGCCCACACTATCTAACCAAAGAAATATGCATCACTTTAAAATCTCATTGACTTGACGGCATTTGAAAGACACCTTTCGCCTGGACAGAGTGCAGTTTACTGCAATATTTTTGTGCTTTCGACCAACAAAGTTAAAATAATGAGAATATTGCCACTGGCTGAACCCTCCCGTCTCCGTCTCATCCATTTTCCCGCTTCCCTAAGTAGTACTAAAGTAGTATAGTAACCACTATTTTGAGTGTAATGCGTTACTTTACTTTGTTACCAATAATAGTAATATCGTTACTGTAATCCGTTACTTTGTAACTCGTTACCCCCAACACTGCCGTGAATCAAACTCAGGTCAGTCCTGACTCATGTAGCAACTACCTCTCACAAACACCGCTTTAGCCAGCTGTGCCACTGAAAAAAATAGCTAGGAGTGAGTTTGACTAATTCAAGTGAGGAGAAAGAGGTGAGTTTAACCAATTTGACTCGGTTACACTCTACGGTGCTAGGATCCCTTCAGCTTCTGGAATCGTGTTTGTCCTCTGGTTGAACTGAAGTGCTTCCTGGTGGAATAAAATTCCTGGCCGAGGGCCTTCCAACAGCAGCTTCAAAGCTGTAATTCTGCATTTTTTTTTATTTTTTTTTGCAACATATTGACACAACTTTTGAAGCATGCCTTCTGTTTTCCTTGTCTATTCCTTTTTTGACTTTTGGCTGTCTGTTGTTATATGGAATGTGTTCAAAAACATGAACTAATCTGTGGGTGTTGGACTCAGATTGAACAATGACTGACTGTTCAGACTCACTTTCAATGGAAAGTTAAATATTTGAACGTAAGAAAGTAAAGTATTTATGGAACCTACACATTCCAAGTGGAGTCTGTGCCAGTTGGTTCCTTGTGAAATCTCTTCTAAAGTAGCTACTTTTTGAGTCTTGTTGCTGTGTTTTCAACAAACACAAGTTGCAATGCTGGTGGGCTGAATAATAGACGGCAAACATGTTTATGAAAGTATTTGTTGAGTTTATACATTGATTAGGTAGGAACAGTCAAAACTTCATGTCCTTGAGACCTGAGCCATAGTATTAGTATTAGTATAGACCTGAGTATTAGTACAGTGCCTGGTTCGCCACACACACACACACAGTTTCTTGTGATTTTCTAGTTAGATGTGTTTATCCTTAAGGTGGTATTAAAACCACTAAGGGAGAGATTCAGAATGTTTCCACAGCAAATATGTGGTATATAGTTTCACTCTGAGCAAGAAATTGTGTTGCTGTGTGTTAACGTGAGGAGGAAGGAGATCAGAGTACCGGTAAACGTTTTCATGTCAGTTAGCCAGCGTAGGCCTCCCTGTTACCTCCATGAAGGGCAAACACCGAAAAGCATGTGCAGCGTATCATGAAGCCAACGGGGAGGTGAATTAAATCACGCAGTGTTTTCCCCCCGCTAACTGCACGCTCAGCGTGAGAGGCATGGCAAGCTCCTGATGGTTCAGAGAGACAAAACAGAAAGAGAAACCAACATAATCACATTCTCCTAATGTGCCCCCGGCTCTGCCTCTGGCAGGGTCAAACAGCCATGCAGCAGGACGAAAGGCAAGGAGACTGTCGGGAAGGATACAGCCTTTCCAGGGAACAGGCTTCAAGATTCCCAGTTTCATGCTTAGATACTACCTTTTTCCCTTTAAACCAGTGTAGAAGTTTCAGGGGTGTAGGGTTTCCACACCATCAAACTTAGTAATAAACTGGCACACACAGCCCAATGTCAATGTAGTTGCGTCTTTAATCCTTCTCATACAACCCCATTTCTGGTCATATGCATCTTTTTCATAAGCCATCACACAATCAATTAACCGCTCAACGAGACACAGCCTGTTTCGTTGAAACAGGTGTAACGGAGTTAGAACCGTGAAACTCGCTCCTCAGGTATGTAATAGGCCACCCACGTCAACGAAGAGCTAGCTTTTCTTTGGCGTAGTTGGTAGTGGTCACGCTTGGCAAGTCGGAGGTTGTGTGTTTGAGCCCAGTGAGTGGCGAAGGAGCCTTGTCGTGACGGAGCGTGGCTACAGCTGTTACATACCCGTCACACAGGACGTCCATCTATGGCTCGGGGGTGGATCCAACGGGCTACCTTCCTACCCACACTCCCCTCACCAGTCCCTGCCGTCTGCCACACCACTGTCTGTATGGCAAATGAATACAGTAATAACATTATTTTGTGTTTTAATGTCAGAGTCACTCTGCCTCTCATAAGCTTTTCTGATAACCTTTTATATTTTCACCAATTATCTCTGAATAATGAATAAACAAATTTTTATTCCCAAGTGTGATGCAGTGCATGTTTGTGCTTCATTAGACATGACTCAAATGACTCAAACACACAAACGAGGAAGGGGTTTTCCAACTTCAATTGAAACAGCTTCCACACCGTAGGGCAGGCCTATAGGCTAAACCACTCTCCGTTCCCCAATTTGGCTAAAGCAAGGGAGGCATGTTAATTAATCCAGGACTCATCCCATAAATCCACCCCTGGTAGGCAGCTCAGACAAAAATAAATATTTTGCTTCTTTGCTTTGGAGACGGCAAAAGCATAGCAACCAACAACAACAATCTTCTTTTAGTGCAGAGCAACAGCTACAGGACGTGTTCTGAGGCCTCGGGTTTAGAAAGGTATTGCCCTCCATTGCCCAGTCAGTCACCAACTAAGCACATTTCAAAATGATGTCTAACCAGGAGGAACGAGTCAAAAGCCTTTCGTGTTATGAAAGTTTTGCCGTTGGTATGACGTCCACCTGACGGTTACTTACAATACCAGCGGATGCTCAAGGCTAAAGATCAAGGTAGTCGTCAATGAGGGTTAAGCTGAAGTTTTTCGGTACTGGTTTTAATGGAAAACGTACAAAGTACATCCCTTTCATTTGGCTTTCTTCTACAGTGCTTTAATGAAAGGCTCCGACTCCTAGGAAACTGACATTGAACCTTTACAGTGTCGCTCCTTTGAAAAACCGTCAGAGGAACAATCAGATGCAGAAGCAGCAGTGCCCTTCCGATGGGTGGTATACTGTCACGGCAAAAAAAACGAAAACGAATAGCCGTCACAACCTGAAAAACGTATATGGCATTTACCTTTCAATGAACCACAATGACACGGCAGATAGGACCTAATCATCACTTATATGGAGTATTTACATGGACATTCTGCTTTTGAATGAATTCTGAATGGAAAACGGGATGCAGGAGAGATTATGGTGGATCTTGGTGTGTTGTTTACGGTTGAGTTGAGACCGTGTCTTCATTTCAATTGAGACAGTTGCTTCTTGTTTAATGCGCATCTATGTTCATGAAATTTTGAAGACAGTCTTCTGGTGATGATCAAAAGACTGCCAAGTTCTTCTTCAGAGAAAATACTTTAAGGATTCTATTTATCCCCAGTTCAATTTGGTCCAACCAGAAATATATGCAAATAGTTATCAATTGTAGATGATTGACGTTACAACGGTTCCAAGGGAATCGTCAAATCACTCGTATTTGTGGCCGAGGAGACGAAACAGACGGGAATCTCTCTCCATGTTCCATTGCACCAGTTCAGCCCAAAGCCATGATTACCCTATGGATGAGGGAGAGGAGAAATCATGAAATAATACACATCTCCCCAGGGGATTTTATTATCAGCCTCCTCCAGTGTGTTTTCCCTTGTGGGAGAGAAAGAATCTGGAAACATCTCCCTCCCTGAGGAGAGCCCTAGAAGTTCAGTACAAAAAAAAGAAGTTATGTCAGTTAGACCATGAAAAGAAATGAAAGAGAATATTAAAGAAATGCTCCTATTAAATGTCTGTTATGCAACACAGGAAGTCTCAGTTATGCATGCGGTGATGTATTTAACTGTGTGAAGTGTGTGAGGTGTGTGTTTGTGTGTATATGTGGTGTGTGAATGCGGCAAACACGCGTGAGCACTGCATACATCCCAGGCAGGCATGACGTGGGTTTATGCTGAGGAAATGCTTCAGCTTGATGTGTGTGTTTGTGTGCATGTGTGGTTTGTGTGTGTCTGTGTGTGTGGCTCTGTACTTTTGCAGGTCGATGTTTTAGGCGTCAGAGACCTACCTCTGAGGCTTCCTCTGGCTGCTTTGAAGACACTGGGAACACCGTCTGGAATACTGAGCATGTGGGTGTATGTGTGTGTGTGTGTGTGTGTAGAGACAGTGACTTTAATGGGCTGCCACGTAAAACCTAGTGAAAGCGGTAGTGAACCAACAGGATGCTCTCGAAGCGTTTGAACGGCATACTTATCACTGATTAGCAGGATGCTAGTTAACTCCTTTACAACAAACAGGATGGTCAAGAATTGGCCCTGACCTTTGCTTTTAACCGATCCATGTCAAGTTTAATTGACAGCACCATCATCATCTTTCACTGCTTCCTGTCTCAACAAGTCAGTAACTGAAGATCCTGCTGCGATGATTCCCTGAAGGGAAATGTTTCCAACTCGATGCTGACAAATTCAAGTATCCAAAGGAATCTCAACCTTGCTGGAATTTTTCTTGCACCCCTAAATGTGCTCCGGTTCCATGCTTTGCCCAAATTGAAATTCCCATTCTGGCCTCTGTTCCCTCTGCTTGGCCCAATCAGAGTTGTTATGTAGATCTGGTCCCGTGAGAGTACCGATAGGGCCTAGTGGAGGGAAGCCTCTCTGTAAATCAATCCCCTTTTTGTGAAGTTGCAGAGGTTATTGGATTGGAATGGTGTCTCATTGTGAATTCAAGTCAGGAAGACTCGGCTCTCCCATAAGGATGGTGTAACTTGTGTGGAATGGAAAGGTTACCCTTCTATTTTATTGTCGGCGTGGTAACGACTCGTGTGCTCTTGGGCATTCTCAGTGAGCTGCAACTTGTGTTTCCCGGTAAAATGAGAAGAAGAGTGGCTTGCTCCTCACATACAAGCTCATCGTCATGGTAACAAAGGGGGGGGGGGGGAGAGGTTGAACTGTAAACAACCTCCCGGATGAAAATAAAAAAACAACAACTTTGTTTCGCTGTACAAGACAGCTAACAGTTTTATCGTTGTGGATTTAGTTTAGTTACTGAGGCATTGATTGAAATGGTCTGTGCCTGTTGGATAATGGTGTGCCTCATCACATAGTGATGATGACAAACAGCATCTATCCGTTTGGCTCTGTGACAGGCTCTGCTATCTCAGATGGACATGGGTGTGCTTTGGACTGTCCACAAATAAAGCCATTCATGTGATTCTTCAACCACAATTCTCAGATAAAAGCTCAGCTTCTTTTGTCATCGAGTAAGAGACTTACAAAAAAAAAGAATAATTAAATTGGCCGATGAATCATAACTGGATAATGCTTCATTGTCTTTTGTAATACCCTGCCTATTTAGTAAAAAAATATAAGACAGTTTAACAGTAGCACTTAACATGGGAAGAAAAGGATGTGTTTTGATTGACAGCCGACAGGTCATGAAGATCTTCAGAGAGGATAGACTATAGAGGATGGATAACAATTCAGAATACAAGGAGAACGTACTTCTGTACTTATTAGTCTTATACAAATTGCATTTGAATTTCTCTGAGTGCAGTAAGGTTCCTTTGTCTGATAGGCCAGCTTGATTGCTATAAGGGTGGGCTTCATGTAAGTCATTAGTATATTAATACTAGCATTGCCTCATGCATTTTTCTAACTATCCATCTTCATTTTTTCCTCATTTACACTTGATAATTACAATAATAATTATTGGTCATGACATCCTATTTCATAAATCACGAGAAAGTCTGAATTTTTATTGTATGATGAATGTCTATGTATAATTCATAAATTACACATGAACTAATTATTAGGCAGTCATTCTTCCAACATTTCCTATCACTTTTTGAGCAACTAATTAGAGTGCTTAGTTAACAACTTACTAAATAACTCCTATACAAGACTACAATATTACCACACCGTATATAATACAATGTAAAACGTCTTACAGGCACTATGAGCCCAATGCTCAACGCCCTGTTGTTGTTGAGAGCAGGAGACAGTTATGGAGATGGATGTCTCTCTGGTGGCTGTTGTACCCCTAGTGAGTCATGTTTCACTTCCTCTTTTCTGTAGAGTCCTGACAATGTTTTCTTCGTTAAAGAAACACACCCAATCCTTCCATTTCGCCTCGGGGACGTTGTATTATTACCCCCGCTGTTTGATAAATTGTCTAATTTTCCACTTTTGCGGAGAGATGTGCACGGGACTCTGAGATGTCGACGCCACGCTACGGGATGTTTGTTTGTCATTCGCTGAATATGCAGTCGGCTGACGACAAGCAGGTAGTTAACAGCTGCTGTCACCATATCTTAACTTTCCTTTTGTCTTGTCAGTTTTCCATGCTTCTCTCCAAGGCCAGTAAAGGCCATGCGTTTGAAACGCTGACCCGCTGGAAAGGGCTCCTACATCAAATGACGATGGAGTCTTTTGAAAGGTTGCCTCTGAAGTGAACTCTCGCCTTCTGCAGTCACTGCCGGAAAAGGTACTGTACCGGCTGTGGTCAGGAACAAAAGAATCAGGTGTTCCGCTGTTGCCGAGTTACATAAAGACCGATCGACCATATTAGACTTTGCAACGTAGCCGTTCAACAGATCTGTAATCCAAAGCCAGGTACAAATGGAAACATAGAAACACATAGAAAGATCAGAAGTGCGATCTCACTGTACATCGGTGGTCAAGGAGTGGTCTGCATTAACCACATCTCAGATCTCAGGCACAGTGAACAATAATAAACATTTAGTCATTTAGCAGATGCTCTTATCCAGAGCGAATTACAATAAGTAGAGGGACATTCCCCCGACGCCAGTAGGGTGAAGTGCCTTGCCCAAGGACACAAAGTCATTTGGCATTGGCTGGGAATTGAACAAGCAACCTTCTGATTACTAACCCGATTCCCTAACCGCTCAGCCACCTGACTCCCTATAAAATGGCAATATTAGAAATTAAATGTATGTACATACCCTGCCAGGTAGACAGGGGATATAGGTGACAGTTAGGCGTAGATGACACTCTAAAATGACCTCTCCCAGTACCTAATGACCTCTCACAGTACGTAATTACACAAACAGGATCAGATTTAGTCCACTAAAAACACGACAGCTCTGACTGATGTGTAACAAAGGCTAAGTTCCTAAACAGGCAAGGCCTTGTTTCGTAGCGATCGTGTGGTAAATTCCAAGATTTTCCTCTTTATACCCCGCGTGTTCGATCTGACACATCATGGCGCAGTGCGGTGTGGAGTGTGCAGTGTTGCGTTCAGGACTACAAAGTTACGCAGGAAACAGAGGCTCAGCAGGCTGTCTGCTTCGGAAAAGAAACGACTGAAAAATCTGCAGGGGAGTCACTGTGCTGAAGGGAAGTGACGGGAATTAATTTTTCTTCCTGTCAGAGAGACAGGTAAAGCGAGTAAGAATTAAGGTCAAAATAGAGGCTCCGTGTGTGCAGGACGAATGGAGAGTTTCCTGCAAAGCATGATGGAAGGGTGAGACATGCTCCACATGAAACCAGGTTTTTGTACTCTCAACAATCCTATACTGCTGTACAATATGTTTTTTTTTTCTGGCTTTTTTCTTTACTTCTTCATTACAACTTCACTTCAACGCATACATTCCTCCTTTTCTCAAAATCTCTTGTCTGTTTATACAGTGAACCTATCTTGCGTAACATTAATGCCCAGAATCTGGATAACTAGGATAAGACTGTCCTGTATAATTCCCTGATATCCAGCTTTCTGTGCAATTACACATCGTCCTTTTATACCCTCTGCCCTCACATTTAGAACTAACATGAAGGAGATATTGGCAGATCAAAATGCTGGATGTTCAAACGGTTGGCCAGGATCTCTGCTCTCTCCTCCACTCTTGGTAGTTATTCTCAGCAAAGCCCTCCTTCAATGATTGACCCATGCCAGAGAACACTTCGTAACTTTTCACATCATAGTTAGGTCAACATTACTTTTTTTGCATGGGAAATAATTCAGATTTTTTTCCCCAGTCTCTAACGGTGTTCTGTTCGACCAGAGAATTAAATAGGGTTCAAGTGTGTTTTCTGAGGTAAAAACGTTATCCAAATAAACAGATTTAAATATGAATACATTAGTTACTGTAGGGAAGTTTTCCTTTTTTTTCCCCTTAACAAGCTTTAGCAAAGCTTTTGAAATAATGTTTGAAGCTGATGAAACTCTGACCCAACCCCTCTGCACACATTGGTGGATATTTCTGGAGCAATCCAGTAGTGTTTCTACAAAGTGTGAATTTCTCACATTCTAGGAACTTTCATTCCCATATTGGATTATGTATTTAAGTATTTATTCAACCAACATTTTTATCTTTGGCGGTGTTTGGCTCTCTCTAAGCTGTTAACTCTCATCTGTGTGTTTACCTCCTGAACAAACATTGGTTAGCTGTTTCATTTTAATATAATTATTTAGAAGATGCTTTTATCCAATGCAGTGTACACTTCAGGGGGGAATGTGAACCTGCCACCGATCTACAGTCAACCTCTAACCACTGAGCTACACCCTCCCACCATTTGAGGATCTCCATCTCCAAGATCACATCCAACATGATCGTTTAGGAGAAGAGAAGGTTCCTAGATGCAATTATTCCAACTCCTTCAATTCATCTCCAAGGTTACCACAGCACTTCCCCCTCCAGCCCGCCGCTGGCCCTAATCCTCTCAGAGCCCTGGATGATGCTTGTGTCTCTGGCTCCTCCGACAACCCCTCCCCCGGACGATCATTTCATCGGATGGGGAGTGTCTGATCCCTTCATCCAGGTGTCTGGGTGCCCGGGCCTTCGTCGTTTTCTCCTCGGCCCATCCAGGAGGATCATCATGGCCAGGACTTGACGACCCAGATTCTCTGCTCACAGTTAACATGATTTGACTGAACTCGTCCCGGCGCCCTAAGCAGCCCACAGGTTCCCGCCCCCCCCTGCCCCCCCGCATCGAGCAGGTAATTAGCAGGGAAACAGAAACGCCAGCCTCTGTCTGCAATTGTGCGACCGTCTGACCCTTTACTGTCCTAGTCCCCCGAGAGAAGTTAATTAAAACTACCTCCACTGATTACGGGGGGGGGGGGGTTTTGGGGGGGGGGGGAGAGACTGTCAATACAAGGGCGAGTTATGCCTTTTTGATAGCGCTACTTTCTCCTCTGGCATGGATTTGCATAGTTGTGGGGCTGGGGAGTGATTGGGGGGGGGGGGGTGTGAGTAAAAAAATAAAATAAATTGTTGGGTGGATTGCTATGGAGATTAAGAAATTAATGAAAGCACACACACACACACCCTTACAAAAACGCACAGTATATACACCACACACAAATTCCTTGAAATCAAACAGTCTATATATGGCAAAATTGAGTGCTTTTCAATGCAAATTTATTTCTGTAATCTAATTGATTCCATTTGCAAGTATGAGCCCCTTCCCCTTGGAAATGGCGAAGAAATAATTACTACATCTCTTTTTCCCTTTCCTTTGTTGTGTAAATCCACCCTATTTTCAAATCCATACTTCTCAAAGGACACCGCTGAAAGATTGCATTCCCACCAGTGAGTCTTTCAACCCCAGCTCTCTCTCTCCACATCCCTGGTTGGACGCGGAGCTGGGAAGCACAGCACCATGATTCCTCCAGAGACATCGCACACAGTGTCTGTCGCAGGGTAGGCCCACAGCAGCATCACCAACGAGGACAGTGCAGAGAGTACAGTTCCTTTCACACAGGGAGGGCAGCTACACAGGGGCACCATCTGGAGTGGTTATGTCTCGCCAGAGAAACAGGCGCCGGGGGTGTTTATGAGTGACTCGAGTTTTAAGTGAGTAAACGCACAGTAGCTCATCATCTGTATCAATTAGCTCTGTGGTCTCCCTCCATTCATTATATATGACGGACCTCAGACACCAAGCCACATCTGATTGACCGGAGAGGTGAAAATGACAGCCGAGGTCACTCCGGTGAGGCCTGACTGGCTGCCAGCCGACATTGATATTCATGTCATCCGAGCCAAGTCCACGGGCAGACTGAGGCTCCCTCATTGATCAGGTTGAGGAGCGCCGACACACTCGGGTACAGTGGGCAGACAGACACGGTTTTTCCCCGTCTTCCGTCTTTCCCCCCCAAAAAAACTATAATATATAGAATATAATCTCCCCTGACTAACAGTCCCGGCCAACTCCGACTGTCTGTTACGAGGCGATCATCCTCCACTGGATCAAGCGGGCGACAGGTGTACTCATCCCTTCTGGAGGTGGTCCAAATACAATTAATCTGGTTAAAAGGGTGTGATTTTCCATACGGTTGGTGCGTATGGTGTGGGGAAGCTTGCGTTAACACAGAGAGAGGGGGAGTAGTTAATGGATCCGGGGAGTAGGCAGACATCAGTGGAGGCAAGAAGGATACTGCTAGGAGGAGAGAAGCTGCCGTTAGAGGTAAGCTGAGCAGTAAACTGTCTCTGCACTCTTCCCCTCCCACGCCGGTCTGCCGCTGTATAAACAAGCAAAGGAAGAGAGAGAGAGAGAGATCAAGGGCCACGACAGGCCTGGCTTGAAAGAATGGAATGGAGGGGGGGGGGGCGGATAGTCAAAGAGAATGCATAGACGAGTGAAGTCTGACTTAAAAAGTGAAGGGAATACTGTTTTCGTGCAAACAGTGGCCGCCGCGTCTGAAAGGGGAACGAAAAGGTGACACCCTCAAACGGAGAGAGCTACTTAGGCATGAATGTGACTTTGCGGCACTGTTTGCTTTGCCTTGTTTGCGATGCAAGTGTGGGGAACAAAAAAGGAACAATCAACACTTGAGTTTTTCCCTAGACGTCTTTTTACCTTGTCAAAGCTTTGTCCATAAACAGAGGGATCCCTGCTTCCCGTCAGGAGAGGGACCAACCTTGACTGTCGGCCCATTGTGCCTGGCAACTCTGCCTCCCACACAAGAAAGCTACGAGCAGTCACCTTCAAAAGATGTTAAATATACAATCTTCTTACGGGGGAAAATACACAAAATGCCACAAACAAAATATCCAATTTTTGGACGTTACCCTTTTCTCATAGATCCGATTCCGGAGCTCCCAAGAAAAAAACGAACAAATGAAAGTATTTATATTTGTTTACAAGCTTCCTTCCCTTGCACTTTTTGGGGTTCATGTTGTTTTAATTTGTAACTTGTATAACTGCATGCTCTTACGGGTCTTCCCTTTGGCACTTGTTTAGTTTTTCACAATATATGCTTCATGTTTTGCCTGCTTGCAATGTTTGGGACTACCTCGTTGTTATGATCAGTGACCTATGCTCTTTTGTAAGCTCTCTCTTGGAAGTCGCTTTGGATAAAAGCGTCTGCTAAATGCACACATGTAAATGTAATGTAGATGTTAATGTACATTATACAATGTTACTTCAGGTGTGTTAGTCATCATTCTTTGTAATTCAGTGTAGAATCACACCTGAGTTCGGAATTGGTCTTTTTTCAGGGTTAGCACTGGAAGTCATCACAGATTTTAATGTGTTCGGGAAGCTCTTGGGTAAACAAACGAGAGTGATGGAAAGTGACGGGTTCGAGAGAGAAGTTTAAAGCAAAAATGTGGAGCCTCCCTTCAGTGAGAAAGCACAAGCTGTTCTGTCTTAGTGCTGAGGTGTCGAGAATCGACTGTGTTTAGTGCTGACAACATTTTGGGGAGTAAAAAAAAAAGGCTGTCATAATCAATATCATGATCAATGTGACACTTGAGCTTGCAGTCAAGATAGAGAGTGCCTGCAGGTATTAACTATACATCACTTCTCTCTCATCTGTGCACTTCACAATCTCCACAGCCCAGAGTTATAGAGTTCACATGGGATTGAAATCTTGTACTTCACAAGACTGCAGCTGAATAATGTCAACAATCTGGATGGAGGTCCCCCTGATACAACCTTTCTGTCATTTTGTGTTAAAGTTTTTCACTTTGAACATACAGAACACATACAAAAGCGTCAGATAGGTGAACGCGTGCTTGAAAAAAGCCAAAGTCGATAGACTGTCAACAATATGGATGGAAATCCCAGAATTTAATCAGATATGTTTCTCTGCGTCAAAATCATCAGCCTTTCCGTTTTTTTTATTTTTTATTATTTACTTTGATTATACAGAGCAAAAGCATCAGTTATGTAAGAATACTTACTTCATTTTGCACACACACATTTTAAGAGAGATGGAGGGGGGGGGAAGTATTGTCGCATAACTGATGGTTTCGTATGTGCTCTGAAGACTCTAACCGCATCTATTCAGTCAGGCTAGATTACATCAGTGAATGTGGAACTGGAAGCCATGTGTGCTCATCCAGGATGCTACACATCTCACACAGACACGCAGAGATAATTATATTATGATAAAGAGGGATGTTTCTCATTAAAGGCAGAGTAGACTTGAAGTATTCTCCTGGAGAAAAATCTCGGTCTGCTTCATGTATAATGCAGGGTCAAATCTACCTTGCTTCATACACAATAAGGATCCTAACTTGTTTCAGAGCATCACAGTTTTCTCAGTCGAGGAAAACCAAATTGTTCTAGATTATCGAGGTATTTTGCTTTGACGAGATACTTTCAAATCAACCAACTTTTTTCAGAAAGTTCTTAGTTGGTAAGTACCACCATAACTCATTTGACAGTCATGAAGTCATAAAACACTTTAAAAGGTATGTGGTGTTCTGAAGCCTCCCATTGTTCTGACAGCCCACCGACAATGAGTAGAAGGACACACAAACAAAGAAATCTAAATCTGTGTCAACATTTTTCCTCTCAGCCATCATCGTGGTCTTTCCCTCAGAGCTCGAGTGAATCAACCCGACTAACACACAAAAACAAGACTCTCCATAGCCGGCCCATCCATCATCCACAGGCCCCGTGGGCATGTTACCATTCTTACACGCTCTCTCAAGTAGGTTCAGCCACTTTGCTGCCAGTGATGAGGGGTGGCTGGTGAGGGGGTGGCAGCGATGGTTTCACGTCTCCCTCTGAAGACTGATGTCTGCTGCAGCCAAGTGGCGTCGGGAGTCTCGTGTGGATGGAGTTACGTAGCCGGTTAGCACGCGGCGCACACAGTAGAGACACAGGGACATGACAGGGAGAGATGGGATTAAAGCAGTTTCTCAGAGACTGACAGGGAAAACAACATGCTTTGAGTCAAGAGACACAGGGCCTCATGTATAAACGTTGCGTACGCACAAAAAGCTTGCGTACGATGGTTTTCACGCACACTTTGTGATGTATAAAGATTTACTTGACGTGAGAATGTGCGGGCCGTCACGGAAACTTTTGAGCAGACGTGAGAATGTGCGGACCGTCCGCTAAGTCTTGTCTGGCTCTGTAACATGGCGAATTCTAACTGAAAAGTGCCGAGACTCACCAAACATTACAAAATAAAGTTTCCACTAGTACGTTTATGACGTTGACTAGGCCTATTCAACATAAAAATAAACGTTTGATCATTAATGTGGATGATCATATCAAAATGCCAAAACCCAAAACGGGAAATGCTATATAGCCTTCTGTTTATACCGCCACCACTTAATAACTTCTGTTAAACTTGAGGCTGTCAAACGAACGACAAAATCATGCTGTTACGATGCGCCACCACTCGTTTCTTCATTTAAAGTTTTATATCGGACCATTTCTTCTTCATTTCTGCCATGGTCCGGTTCTCTGAACCCACAGCATTGATGGCCCTATAATAATAATGATAATTTTATTTGTAATGCACTTTACATTTAGCTAAATCTCAAAGTGCTGTCTTTTGTCACTAATACATGATGACAGGCCGCCAAACAGGACACATTTTCTCGCCTCCACCTCTGTTGTCAGAACCGCGATCTCACAGTCACCGTAGTTCTTCAAATAAACGCTGCAACGTTTAACGTTAATTTTTGGTGCTGCGTTTCTTCGAGGGCGGCGTTTCTTCGAATAAATACGGTAATTTGGACAACGAAATGACCTCAGGAGCGCATTTATAGTCCATCTGCATATTAATTTATTGGAGGAGGCAAGGCGGGGTCATTGGCTCGTTCACGTGCGGTCAATCTCACGTTGATTGTGATTTATAAAGGAAAGGTGCGCAGGACCTGGCGTACGACCGGTTTTATACATGTGAATATTTTTGTGCGTAGGTACTTTTCGAGTTTTGGCCGTACGCCATCTTCTGGTATGAAAGCTGCGCAATCCTTTATACATGAGGCCCACAGTCTTTTATTTATCACCTTGCTACAATGGAATCCCAATCCAAGCTCGAGTACGTTTTTTTATCTCTAGAAACTATTTCTGTACACACACATCACACAGCCCCCCACCCCCACCCCCACCCCCACCCCCCAAACTATTTCCTGTAAAAATGCAAAATAACAAATGTCCTTGCTCTAAGAATGTGGAAAACTATTTCTGTGTATGAACAGACATCTGAATAGGAAATAAAGCTGTGTTTGAATAGTCAAGTGTGGACAGGGCTTGTGTGTTGCCTTCACCAGGAAGCCTGCTGGAGCTACAATGAGTATAGAGTCTCATCCTCATCCAGTGGGACTGCGGTGATCAGACCAGGGATCTCAACTGCCTCATCCAATCATACGACTTGTACCTAAGGCCCGTACTTTATGATTGTCCGGAAAATTGTATTTGGCAGCGGTGGGCATGCTTGTCTAGGTGGTGTCTGTTGTGGACTCCCTCAGACTCTGGGAGACGGGCCAGATGCAAACCCAGTAGTGAGGGGGAGGAAAAGGGGGGAGGAGAGGAAGAGGGGGGGAGGGAAAGGATGAGAGGGCTGGGTGTGAAGAGGAGGGAGGGGGAGGAATGGGGGGGGGAGGGAGGGAGGAAAATGGGGGGAGGTGAGATAGAGGGAGGGGGAGAAAGAGGGGGGAGAGGGCTGGGGGAGTCAGTGTTAACGTATCACAGTTGCAAACAGGAAAAGGCTGCAGTGTTGCTGAGTTCCCAGACGAAGAAGGCTTGCAGGGAGACAGCAGGCTCTCAATGAGCTACAATATCCTCCAGGAAATAGAAAAGAGCCTGGAGTAAATGTTGTGCCCCTGCAGTGATTTATAACGTTATTTTTATATCTCATATGAAGCCAGTGTTGTCACACAACAAAGTCTGGGACATTGGATGCTGTGATGGGTTATCAAAGAGATGATTGTCCTATCTTCCTTCATCATCCGTTATCAAAGTACTATAACTTTTTCAAATTTCAAACAAGTGAAGACCCTCATCACGTTAAAGATTATTTTAGAAATGGACTGCTCTTTTTTCCTAGTGGACCTGTCTCAGAAAGAAATTGCCACCATCAAAAGGTGAATGTACAATGAATTGTAGATTCTGACTTGTATATTATCTTGATGAAAAAAGGGATTCTTTCATGTCCTATAGGTCCCTGTGTGACAAGTTCAAAGGGAATTCTCTGACATGCATTTTGACTATCATATTACAGCGCTGAAGAGAATTACCACTCAGAAGTACACACACACACACACAAGTGGTTTTGTATGTTAGAAGTTCATCAGCGCGCAACCTTTTGTCTTGAAGATCAGAAGAAATCAGCCTGCCCCAGTCTTTTTTCCTGTATCACACACACATACACACACACACACACACATACACACAGACACACACACACCCGTATCCAGCCCCACTCTCCTTCCTCCAGTCCCTCGCTGGCAGGGCATGCTCTGGATCAGTGCCCAGACCAGATGGCTGTGAAGAGGGAGAGGGACGGGACGTTCCCCCCACTCTCACACACAGCTCTGGTGCTTTGCTGTCAGGTCTCCTCAGGCCTCGCTCTCTCCTCTGACGCCCGCTACGCTCCCCCTTCAGCAGGCTGATCTTTGGAGGACTGGAACATTCACAGAAGCCTTCCTGTCCTCCTCCATAACTCCATATTAAAATCCATCACTGTAATGGAAGCATGTCTTGAGAGTGTGCTGAACGAGGCAAGCCAGAGCAGAAATATCAAACTGACGTGCAATATTAAATTGATGTACCGTGTTACATAAAATAAATTTATGTAAAAAATAATAATAATGAAAATTGGCCTAGAAAGGGTTTTCACGACAAAGGTTAGGGTTTGCTTGCAGCCAAGTAGTGGTATTTTATTCTCATTCATTAAATAAACAATATAACTAACAACTCTGTATCACAATGGGGTTTTATACGCCATGAAAGTTTGCACAGACAAGGAATTTACTTTGGCAGTAACATTTTTCATCCAATGAAAAATTTAAGTGTGTTAATTTATTAATTTATTAGCGTGAAAAGGGTTTTCAGATAAGGGTTGGTGTTTACTTGGGCCAAGTAATGGAATTCAATTGTTATCCATTTTATGAAGACTGCAACTAACAACCCTTTTAAAATCAGAATAAGCAGGTGAATGGGACTCCAGTAATGTCCAAAATGTTGAAACTTCTGACCCTTTTATCATTTCAAAAAGGCGTTTCAAGTCCATTCAACCCAGAGGACGGGACTTGACAGTACAAGCAAGAGGCCTTTGTTTAATAAAAGGCCTACTTAGAGAAGCACTTGTGCGTCAGTCGATTACTCATCAACTTCTGTCCAATTCACAGGCTCTTGGCATTGCCTGGACGTCACTTTTACACCAGTGTTAAATCATCTTCATTATTGGACCTCTCAATCTGTCTCTCTAAGACAGTAATAACTACGCGGTTGTCACGAAATGATCCTGTTTGTGAAGCCGCGCTCTGTACTACGTATGTAACGACGTAGCTCCTTCAGCTGTGATTTTGGGGTCACAGCGAACGAAGACCCCCGTCTACGATTCAAACTGGAATCAGAGTCACGCCAAAAACCAAAGACTTAGTGCCAAAAACGGTCCTAGCTGACGTCTCAATGCCGTTCCGATGCAAGGACGCGTCTGTTGCTATGCCGACTTTAAATTCTACTGTAGAATACACCATGATCAGTACTCATTTTGAAGCTCGTCAGCACTGTTTGTTTTGCAAACATGGAAAATGCACATGCCGGTCACAGCTGGCTTCAGATCCCGTCCAGAAAGCTTTCGATTTGAATCAACGAATCTCACAGTTTGATTTGAGTTCAGTCAAAACAAATGTTATGCTTGAAGGACATGCTCTGTGTTGTGAACAAACTAATGATCATGACTAATGATTCAGTGCACCTGCACATCAATGACGTACTAACCACACGTATCATTAGCACACAACACACACCATCACTACAATACACATAGACCTATCATATACAGTATCATTACTACAGTACACATATCACCACACAAAACACATATCACCACACAAAACACATATCACCACACAAAACACATATCACCACAAAACAATGACAGTTGTGTCCCATAATACAATGGTCGACAGTCACTGAGTTCGGAGAGCGTAGAATGCTAATTTACGTAACTGAAGAGGTGTTGAAATGTAAGCAGGCTGCGAGGGAAGTTATGTGGAGACAATGTGATGACATTGAGTCCTTTATGTTTATGAGGCTGTAATGACAGAGACGACTCAGGAGAAACACTGGCGACAGGAGATAAAACTGATATGTGAGCTGAATGAGATCACACAAAGTGTCTGAAATCTCACAATGTGCTCTTTTTGTTCTAACGTCTGGAGCTTTGAAACTCGTTCAGTAAATATGGTGCAAACAGATGAATGAGAAAAAAAACTAATGAGTACAGGCAGCTCATAATGTATAAATATAATAATTGTATTGTAAAATATACTTTTTTGTGTCCTAACCTTTTTTCTTTAACCCGTTATTGTGATATTTTATATTACTCATCATTGTACAGGCTCATTAATATCAGTGAATCTGCACAGCTCCAATACCAATATTTATTTTCTGTACATACATACTGTATATATTCAGTTGGGTTTGTTATTTCTCAAATGGGCAGAATGCTCACTTTGCAGTATGACAGTCATTGTAACACCATCACATTTGACTTGGTGATGCATTCGCTTCGAGATACAGCCCGAATGCATTCACAATTTCCATATGACCCAAATACGTGGGCTAGCTTGTCAGTCCTGACGCAACACAAGCGTTGGTTTTTCAATTCTGATGCAATACTGGGGGGGAAAAAAACAATACCACACGCCATACCGCAGTTCAAGCCACAAGGTCAGATCTGTGCCTTCCCTGCCTGGTGGTTCTCCCTGGGCGGAGTCGGGCCACTCTCCTCAGCCTCGTGCTACGAGCCTTTGCCTCCACGATGGAAGCATCTGCTCTGGGTCCAGATGCTCCAGTATCAGGGAGCCTTTTAATGAGCCTCTGGAGGCCTGGCATTTCCGTGGGCGTGCTCCTCCGTCAAACCTCCGCTCGCACGCACGGCCTGCGAATTCGCCGCCCCTTCCCCTCCCCCGCTCGCCCCCCCCCCCCCCCCCCGCCCCCCCCCCGGGGATGACGTGGGAACACCAGCGGAGCGTGGCGAGGGCTCTGGTACATGGCCGACCTCGGTCCTACCTGTTAGAGGAGCATGCGGGGGATCACGCTGGGGAATCGCTGGGCTAGCGGGCGAGTCAAGCCAGCGCCGAGTGCTAACATGCGCTCGGGTGAATCAGGAAGAAGAAAGCTCGGGATGGTGTTTGTTTTTTTTTTCTTTCTCCGCCAGACAGTATTTGATCATCACCTTTTGATTACTCTCTTTGCAGCTTCCTCTGTCTCTTTGCAGCTTCCTCTGTCACACAGGGAGACACCCGCTGACACGAATGCACGAGCTCGTACAAGCACAGGCACGAGAGGACTGTCAAACACACACACGTGTAGTCACGCTCACGTGCACAAGCACACACGTACACGGTCACACTCGAGTACACAGACAAACACACGTGCGCAAACACACACAGCTTGCTTTCATGCCGAGTCGGGATTTGTCTCCCACTTGCTACAGTGTGTGTGTTGGTGTGTGTGTGTGTAAGTAGTGGTGAGTGTGTGTTGGTGTATGTGTGTATGTAGGAGAGTGTGAGTTGGTGTGTGTGTGTATGTAGGGGAGTGTGTGTTGCTGTGTGTGTGTATGTAGGGGAGTGTGTGTTGGTTTGTGTGTGTGTGTGTTGGTGTATGTGTGTAAGTAGCAGAGAGTGTGTTGCTGTGTGTGTGTATGTAGCGGAGTGTGTTGAGATGGTCCCTGCAGGGCCGGAACCTCCTCTGTCAGCAGGCAGGCATGTGTTCACCGAGCCCATCTGTTATTTACACAGCCTGGGGAGGTGTGAGGCTGCGGCCCTAGCCTCTACGGCCTCGCTCCGCCTGCCTCACCTCGGCCCCTCACTGCCGCAATACGCCCAGACACTTGAAAAATAAAACCCACTCACGCTTTCTGCCTTTTGTGTGCTGCTGCACACACACAACCAGACCAGGGACCTTTTTAGAACTGAAAGACATTAGGGGCTTAGCCCAGACCCAAGACACAGACTCACCACACCCCAAGTGCAAAAAAATGTTATCAATTCACCTGCGACCAGGATTGAACACATCGCCTCCAACATCTGTACAAATAAATTATTGGAATTGGATCAAATGACCTGGGGCCAGTACAAAAAGACCTGTGGCTTAAGCCCCGGTAACCCAGGCCTATTGACGCCTCTGCCGCGGGTATCTGTGTGTGCGTGTTTGTGTTTGTTTTTGTGTATCTTTCTCTTGACGACAGAGCATCTGATGTATACCTACAGTATACATTGGTTAACAGAAACTGCAAGAAAATACATTACAACGAACAAAGAAAAGCGAATAAATATGATATTGCGTCACATCAACAAGCCCACTCCTCTACTGTGTGGTGGTTATGATCATGTGGCTCAGTTCACCCTACGAATGACCAGCACTGAACATACCCAAACTTAAAATTATATGTCTAACTTTGGGGCCTTTTCTACAAAAGGGGTGATAAAAAATAATCAGACTGTTATTTATTGTTATTCTGTGTTTCTATTTGTCCCTGGAAAGTTACTTATATGGGCTGTTCAGTTTGATTACATGTCTGTAAAAGTATAAGTATCAATAAGTTGGATGAAAGTAAACAACATTTCTTTATGCTTTTTCTTTAGTGTTTTCACAGAGACCTGTGTCCTGAACTTAGGTTAGATGGTATTTTCCAGATCAAACCAAGACCATAACCTGTCTCAGCCAGAGCTCCTTCAGACATACACCCTATTCAGGAGGGAAGAACATAGTCTGAGGTTTTGTTAACTACCCACCAAAGGTCACCTTGTGATTCTCGGCTAAAGACCGTGACACAGACAGATGAAAAGACAATGACCTATGTCCTGTCCATCAAAGCAAAGAAGACTAACTAAGAGTAAAGTCCATTTTATTTCCACGCTCAAAGAAAACATTCCCTTCAAACACACAAAAAAAAACATTGATTTTTATCGCTTTTCCCCCCCCTTTGTGGCTTCATCTTCTCATGTCAATTTTCAAACGTTGTCCTCATCTTGTTTATAGGGCTCTATTTATTCCCATCTCTTCAACCCAAACCAAAACGTCGGCGGAAAAACCACACGCACATCCAGACATCCACATGCTCTGCACGAGGAGAGCTAGGTTGGAGTCCGAGGCGATGGAAACATCAATTAGCCTAACGATCCTCTCGCTGGCCTTTGTGAAGGATAATTCCCATTCAGCTCAGCGCTGTGCATTAGCCAGTACATCAGTGGGATCCCCAGCCTCTCCCCAGCCTCTCCCCAGCCTCTCCCCAGCCTTTCCCTAGCCTCTCCCCAGCCTCTCCCCAGCCTCTCCCCAGCCTCTCCCCCACCTGCTTAGTTTTCCATTAATTCCTCCTGGCGCCTGTTCTGCTGCAGGAAGCCTACGATGTTCAGGGTGTGTGATTAGTTAGCAGACGAGCCAGAGCCCAGAGGGACAGGCCTGTTCTGGATGATCCTGCCTGTCTGGACGTTGACCTGCCCAGCCCCGACTTCAGCCCCAGGCTGGGTAGAACCCCAAGCTCTGGTTCACAGGACCATGGGGGAACACTGTTGTAGTACAATAGAACAAAAATGATGTCTTTCTTTAAAGCCACAGAAAATATGGTTGCGTGTGGTCGAACGCGATGTGTCCGGCGTTTCGCCTGTCTTCCTCGTTGTGGCAGTTTAAAGGAGGGGTGAGAAAGGGGGGTGTCACTGTGAAGAGGGATCAAGGAACACTTTGGCAGTGTAAATGCTTGAGGGACATGTTTAGCTTTTCGTTCGCACATCAAAGCATTATTTTTGTAGATACGTTGTGTATTCCTGTGCCCGTGTGCTACAACATGATAATCTATCAACCACCCCTATGTTTTATTGATATAGTGTGATTTTAGTAAGTGTTGGTTGTTATTTGTGTTCTTGTGTGAACCCGAGGGAGACTGGTGAACACTGTTGAAGTTAATGGGGATCCAAATGAAGGAATAAAGAAAATAAGAAACAAACCACCCTCACGGGGAGTTTGTTCCCTGAGGGAAGGTTGAATGACAAAGAAAAGGAGAGCTCGTTAAATCTTTAGCCTCTAATGACCATCATCCCCTGCACAGTTGGAATGACGTGGTCAGTTTTGTTGGAGGTTCGCTTTGAAGACTCGACTCCAACATTTGCAATGTATCCAATGTTAGAACAAACCAGCCTCTCCCAGAATGAGTTCCTTTTACAGTAAAAGAGTAATGAGTCTAACTTGTCATGGTGGCAATAAATCACTTATGCAGACACTTCACACAGTCACTTTTGGACACTAAAGGACTCTATGATAGATTGTCCAAAGATGGAATATACACTATTAATGACGCTGGGTCTTTCAGCACCAGTGTTACTGTAAGTGTGATCATTGCTTTAACATGAGGTGGATTAAATTAGCTTTCTTCTCACATTGTTGAAACAACCTCAAAGTTACTTTCATACTCTTTGAGGGAATATTCTGAATCTACTGATGATCTACTGAAATGTTGATAACTTGACATTAAAACTGTCTGAAATGAGGACTCACAATGTATGTTATGTAACAAAGTTATATACTGACAAAACCAATTCAGATGTTATGTATACTGAGAGATACAAGGAACATGTGTGTCATTTAGTCACACGCTATCTGCGGCTGATCACAGTACCCTCTCTGATGTGAAGAGCTGTAAGAAAAACGATTCAATTAAACAGATCCCAAAGGACTTTTGACAACAAACTGAGCAGTAAATTGGGTCAAACATTTGCCAGGCAGAATCTTCCACTCGTGTGCAGAATCTATGACACCAAAGCACTGACAAGACATGAATCAATGAATCCATAAATCAAATTAGTCGATCTTGTAGCCAATATTACACAAACATATCAACAGAAGTATGGAAATTAAATCTGGTCGGACCAACCTTTCGATTTTTACGTGTGTTTGTATTTTTATTTTTTTTCTGGTTTTATTTAATTATTTAACCATTAAAGTAAAAAAGAAAATCCATTGTCCTACAAGCAAACGTTTCACCAACAACGACCCACACTTTATATTCCAACTGCATCTACCATATTTACATTAATTAGAACAACATTGATCAGTTGCTTCTTTCTGCTCCAAAAGGTTAAGTGTGAAAATGTTCCTGATTGTTGTTGCCAAGAGAAACTAGTTTCTCAGCTTCCGAAAAAGAGAGAGAGAAGGCATTTTGAATCATTAGAGTTTTACTAATAGATTCGAGGTTAGCTTCTTTCTTCTCCCCTAGAATTGAGAGTTAAAAAACAACATTAAAGTGTTCAAAACG
Organism: Hypomesus transpacificus; assembly: GCF_021917145.1. Lineage (NCBI taxonomy): Eukaryota > Metazoa > Chordata > Actinopteri > Osmeriformes > Osmeridae > Hypomesus > Hypomesus transpacificus. The sequence continues at coordinate 13,367,675 of NC_061081.1, read as the reverse complement.
TTATGTGAGATCCACAGTCTCTGTGCCTCAGAGGAATTGGGTTCGGCCATTCTAGTTTGGTGTGTGTCAGTCATCCAGACATGGTCAGCTGTTGACCAAGATTTGTTGAGGTATGAAGACAGACAGACATTTCTTTCCTTCCTTCTCTTATGTTTGTTTGGCGCGGAAGTGGGGACAAAAAATGCATCACCCCGTGAGCTAACACTAAGGCTAAATCCCAATACTCCCCCTTACCCCTACCCCTTACCCCTAGCCCTTAGTTTACCCCTAGCCCTTGGCCCCTCAAAACTGAGGGGTAAGGGCTACAAATCCCTAAGAAATCCCCTGCCCTGCTACAATTTATAGATGCAGACGTTTCTCTTGACATTGGTAAGGACATGTCCTTACAGTTCGCCCCCAAAACCTTCGCCTACGCTTTCAAATGTGACGGTGGAGAACGAGTCCGGACAACTGCACCAGCACAGCACTCAAATGTTTTTTTTCTTCAGGAGCCTAAATAGAAATTCCCAACAGATCTTCAGTACCCCAGTCAGGTACAACACTGTGTACAAGGCTCTGGACTGTGCACCATGTATTTCATGAATTGGCAGTTGCTTTTCTGTTCACTGACAGTCAAATCTGTCAAATAAACTGCTATAGACTCAAGTTCCTTTCAAGCTTTCTGGCTAAAATAGGTCATACTGACCAAGATGGGCAGAAGAAGGATTATTGTTCCTTGGTGGTTGCCTGATAAATCCTGTCTATACCGTTCAGCAGTGGCCAGAACACACAAGTAGACAGGAAGAAAGAAATAGAATGGACTACCTACAGCATCTGAAAAAAAAACTGTAATCAAGTCTCTTTGCTGATGTTAATCATGAATCTGATGGACTGAAGACCGATCCAGAACAAAGACGATCAATCAATATTACATCAGCACATCAGTGTTCACTCCAGTCAGTGTGTCTGTTGGAAGAAATCTCTGACTGAATCCTGCTGCACCCTCTCTCTATCCTGACAAAAGGACACTGATGGGTGAATTAGACAAACAAGGGCTCTTTTTGTAATGACCCTGGGTCTTTGAGCGACAATCTTACTGTAAATGAAAGCTGCTGTAAGATAAGATGTATGAAATTAGTTTTCCTCTCACCTTGATGAAACCATTCCAAAGTTACTCATACTCTTTGAGGGAATATTCAGAACAATCAGAATTTTCAGATCTACTGAACAATAATTTGTCATTGATACCGTCTGAAAAGAGGACTAAATCTTTAACTGAACCAGTTACGAGACTATGAATACTCCTGTTGTTGTATCTCTTTGTAGGTGCCCCTGACTGAGGCTTATCTCTCTCACAAGGACACAAATCGGTCTGATAAAGAATCTATTGACCCAAGGAGCTAATAGTTGGATCACCAGCAGCTGTGTCTTAATCGGATAAGAACAGACCTTCTGAGTTACTATGGCCCTGGGCTTGCAAAGATGAAGATAACATTGGATTTAACATTTAATAATTCAGCAGATGCTTTCATCCAAAGCGATGTGCAAATAGTCTATATAGAATGTGTAGCAGAAGATCAAGGAACAAAGTGCATGGTGGTTAGAGTCGAGGAAAGGTCCCATTAGATGGACGGTGAGAGCAATCTAACTATCTACCATTTTCAACATCCATGACGTGTTTCCTCACGTTGTCGTCGGTGACGGGCCTGGAACTGCGCGGCCCCAGTTCTCCGTCGAAGAATCATCATCATCATTGAGGTCAAGATTGAGCAGCTCTTCTCAGTGGTGACCTCAATTGTGATGGAGAGACGTGGGGAGCAACATGGAAGAGAAGAGCAGCGATACGGAGCGAATTGGGGGGGTGGGCATACAGAAGGGACTCAGGGATCAAAGAGAGGAGAGAGAACTTAAAGTGCAGATAGGGCAAATTCAGATAGATGGGATTGGGGGGGGGGGGAAGCAAAGGAAGGGAGATGAATAAGGAACATTATGGGGAGTTTGACTGCTAGGTGAGTCAGAGGAAGGATGGGGAGGTGGGGAGAGGGGAGGGATCGAGGGAGTGGGGGGGAGAAATGGAGGTGGAGGTTGGGGTGTCAGGGGGAAGAAGGGGAGGGGAGGTGGGGGAATAGACAGAGTGGGAGATGGGGGCGAGGGAGGAGGGGAGGGAAGATGTAAAGGTGCTATGGGGATGAAGGTGGATGCAGTAAAGGGTCTGTATATGTGTGCGCGTGTGTGTGTGTGTGGGGGGGGGGGTCTCCGGGAAGCCATGCTGGTCATAGTCTGAACACAGCATCACACCCCCTGCCTCCCCTCGCTGGCTCAGTTAATAACACAGGGGCAGCCATTGATTGGAGTGCCACTGAGCAGCTAATAGCCCCCCTCTGAGTCTTCCCCCTGGTGCCCAGGGCGGCCTGTGTTTGCTGATGCGACTATGTTATGGAGGCTCATTTCCACCACCCTACCCCACCCCCCGCCCAGGCTCCCAGCCTCCCAGCCTCCCTCACCTATTTGGGGCTACAGCACACCGCAGAGCTGGGGGTGAGCAGGAGGAACCGAAGGAGGTCATACACAGACTGTGACAAAGCCGCCAAACCTTGAATCATCCCAATTAGCTAATGAGCCCAATAAACCTAACCTCACATGCTTGTTAAACTACTCGGTGAAATCGTGTATGTATCATTCATGCCCCCCACCCCAAATATTAATTTGTGGTTCAATATAAACCCCTGGACCCAATCTGATCTGGTCTCATCAGCTTCACACTAAGTCTCGCAGATATTTGGTTCCTTTTAGAGAACTCGACACGTTTTTTTATGCGTTTGCGGGAACCTGTTTCCATGGAGACCAGTCAAGGCCGCAGAACTGACTCCAGGTGTTATCCCTCACTTGTTCGTACACAGAGTCCAGGCTTGAGATACGGAAGAGTCCCACAGCTCTCAATATTATACTGTCGAGCATAAACAGATCAAGGCTCCCAAGTCTGTGTGCGTGGGGGTGTTTGTGTGTGTGTTCCTATGACCCTTAATTAGGATAAAATTGGTATAAAACAGGACAATCCAACACCAGCCTAACCTGCGTATCCATGGACACTGCAGACAGGTTGAAGCTCTTTCAATCCTCCATCTTTAATATATCTTTAAACTCAGAATGCAAGATATTATTAAAAACCACTGCTGTCCATGTGGAGGCCTGGATTGATTCCTTTCTTGTATGAGATTCATTGATCGAGTCAGCGGTTCCGCAGTTTACTGAGACGTAACTGTAATTACATGAAGAACTCCGAGACTGCGTCATGTATTTGACTTTCTCTGCAGTTTATTCCAATCGAAAGGGCAGCCCAGATCTATGAACATAAAGGTGGAGAAGAGGTTAACCAGCCCCTCCAAGGATTTAGCAGGCCTGGAAGAAGATTAGGAATCCATACTTTCACTGAAATGCCAAGATGTTTTTCCTGTAGGTGTTGCTGAGTAGTTTTATTATACTGTAGGCATCGCTGTGTAGTTGGTGGTTGATGTAACCTGACTGTAAATGGTTGCCCAGGACTTTTCTGAGGTTCAAAGTAGTGGCTGCATTTCACTGTGATTGCAGACCTGTGATACGTACAGAGTTTAACTCCTCAATTCTCAAATTGACATTGATTGGTCTGAGAAGCCGACCTCTGGCCGGACCAAGGTCGTTATCCCTGGCGTGTCCGACCTTCACAACAAATGATCTCCGATCGAGGAGAAAAGCGTTGGGAAGCGCTGAGGTGGGCGCATCCGGCGCCTCTCCGGACGTCACTCGGAGGAGGGTGTTTATGGAGGTAATTATACGTGTCGACCTTTCTGTCAGGAGTGCTGTAAGGTGTCAGCGGGGATGAGGTGTGGTTGACAGGAGCAGGAGACTGGTCTCCACACGTAATGAGATGCAGTGCGTAAAGGTCAATGTTGGCTGACCAGCACTCATCACGTCAAGTTTGCGTTGTAAACTGCTGTCAACACTGCAGTCTTGAAGATAAATAAAAGAAGGAGCCAAGAATCAGGGAAAATAGTTACTGGGAGAGCAGAATGTATTCAGTACAAACAAAGGAGAACAGTGTAGGATGATTGCAACTTAGATTTTCACCTTTTTTACTTCACACAAAACCCAAGTTTTCTGAATCAGTTTTTCCCAACAAATACATGATTTCAAAACAAAATAATATGGATTTGAGGGTTTTGTGTTTTCATTTCGTATATCCACATGGTTCACGGAGGCTCAAGACCATGGTGGGGATGATCCTGACATATCTGCCATTTTCATCGCTCTTTATCTTGTGTTGAGTGTTGAACCACATGCTGGTAAAAATCGGTTTAATCCTGGGCCCCCTATGGTCAAGCATTGTGCCATCGACATTTACCAAATATATGTTGTCCCAGACACCAGATAATCCCAGTCTTGACACACATGTTGAATACAAGGATAAATCTTCTCAATGCCGGATCAATAGGCCACCGAGGTGTTCAACTCACTTTATACACAGTGTGAGTTCCTATTTCTGGAGGGGATAAACACACCTTAGACGGAATACAAAGTGGGCATAACTGCTGAGAATGAAGTCTTCACAGAGAGAGTGTACACTGTCCAGATCGTTTTGTTTACACAAACAGATTGCGGGGTGACCCCATGTAGCTATAGGTCATTTGTAACCATAATAATTTCAGTGCCGATATACTGGTTGTGTCTGCTGAGAGGGAGAGAGAGAATGAGAGAGATATTGACAGAGAGAGAGAGATTGAGAGAAAGAGATAATGAGAGAGAGAGATTGAGACAGAGATTGAGAGAGAGAGAGAGAGAGAGAGAGAGAAAGAGATATTGAGAGAGAGAGGGAGAGGGAGAGGGGGAGGTGGAGGGGGGGGGGGAGGGGGAGATATTGAGAGAGAGAGGGGGAGGTGGAGGGGGGGGGGAGGGGGAGATATTGAGAGAGAGAGGGGGAGGTGGAGGGGGGGGGGGGAGGGGGAGATATTGAGAAAGAGAGGGAGGGGGAGGGGGAGATATTGAGAGAGAGAGGGAGAGGGGGAGGTGGAGGGGGGGGGGAGGGGGAGATATTGAGAGAGAGAGGGAGAGGGGGAGGGGGAGATATTGAGAGAGAGAGGGAGAGGGGGAGGTGGAGGGGGAGATATTGAGAGAGAGAGGGGGAGGTGGAGGGGGAGATATTGAGAGGGAGAGGGGGAGGTGGAGGGGGAGATATTGAGAGAGACTGGTCTGTAAGCTATTGATCTCAGATGAGCCTCCAGCTTCCAACATTAGCATCCTAATACAGAAAGAGATTCTGCTGAAGCCCAGTCAATAGCCAAGAACATTGAGTTCTTCCCAGGTACATCCAGCAGCTTCTCAGCTGATTATGAGTGAGGTGAAGAGGTGAGACGCCACATGGAGCACGAACATTCACGCACGAGCTAGTAACAACACAAGAGGGGTCAGATGGGTGAGCGGTTAGGGAATCAGGCTAGTAATCAGACGGTTGCTGGTTCGATTCCTGGCAGTGCCAAATGATGTTGTGTCCTTGGGCAAGGCACTTCCCCCTACTTGCCTCGGGGGAATGTCCCTGTACTGTAAGTCACTCTGGATAAGAGCGTCTGCTAAATGACAAAAAACAAAAAAAACATAGTAAACAACCTGGTGGATGACCGTCCTTGGTTTTAACACCAAATGTTCCTCACCCGTCGACAGAACATCCCACACGTTAGTCTAGGTAGGACTGAGTGTGAAGAGGAGCTCATCTGCATCTTAACCCTTCCCAGGGCTGGGATGGTGAAGTGTTGGATGAGATTCCTTTGCTGCTTCTTTCATGTGAGATCTTCTGAGGGATGGGCCAACTTAAAAGCTTTTTTTTCCCTCTTGTTTTTTTCTTCTTTTCTTTTTTCTTTCATCTCTCTGGACGCCGTGTCGTCTCGAGGGGATGGGTTAGCCGCAGGTGGAAGGAGAGGACGGAGACGCAGAAGAAAGAAGCAGAGCACTGGAACTCATCTGCCTGGGATGACCTAATTGCGATAAGAGTTGTACAGTCATTTGTGCTTATTATTGAGCCTACCTACGTGGGAAAGAAGCTCTTTAAGAGGCCGACAAACACGTCACCTGGACATCCGGATGTTGTTTTCAGTATGTGTTTCACGAGGCCCGGATACCGTGTTGACATTGAAGCAGGGTTATAAATAGACATGGCTTTATGAGAGTTTTTAAGATGTTAAATATATGTCAGCAGTTATGCCACAGTCATTCACAGATGCTGCAGCAGTCACTGCATTGGCAACGCAGGGGAATATGTTTAAATCCAGCTCACGCCATTCCCTGCATGCCCCCTCCCCCATCGCTTTCCCTGCTTTCCTGTCTCTCTCCAACTGTCTTGTTACCATATAAAGCCAATAATATCCCAAAATAACCCAAAATAAAACATTGTCTGGGCTTTATATCCTCACAGTATAGTCTTGCTGTGTTGCTAGTTTATTTGGTGCAGTTTGAGGCTGTCCAACAGCACAGCTCTTTCCTCAGCAGCTGTCATGACCCTCTGGTCTGAGTAATTAAGTATATACTCTCACCCTCTTTGCTCGGCCAGCCATCTCTTCACCCCAGCCCCTCTAAACCCTGCAACACTTGCTCAGCATGGGTGAGCGATGGACACGAGTGAACGCAGACTGATTCTTTCGTTCCCTCGGTCTGCTTTTCGTCCGGCTTGCCTGCTGCGATAAAGAAAGAGATACGGACTGTTGATTGGACGAACCAACCAGAACAGGCTCGGGTGCTTACGGCAGATCTACCACAGTGCTTGAACGCTTTCACTTGATGGTTTCTTATCTCTTTCTTACCGCCCCAGTCTGTGAGTGTCACTTTTTTTATCTGGGTGGCCAGCCAGGTGTTGAAAGCCCCTCACTGGACCTTAACAATCAAGACATTGTCAAAAGAAGTTAAACACTAAATGTTCCCATCAGCCTTGGTACTAACTAGACCTGTACGTACAAATCTACTGGAATCTTTTGGTTGCATTTTTTTTTTAGGGGGGGGGGGGCTAATTATCACCTTGCAAAGGACTCTGGAAGGTTCCGTGTTCTTCTTCCTTAGTTGATATCAAAGGCTGAATTGACACTACAGGAGCTGATGAAGTCGGTTGAAGGGATCCTGTTCACAGACAGGGTGCATCCTGGGTCGCCTCTCAATTTCATGGCGTGATTGAGAAGAGCAGGAGGTTACGGATTCATTTCACAGAGGCGTGGGGAGCCTTCACGACAAAAGTGGTGAGAATTACATTCAGGGGGAGAGGAAAAAAGAAAGAAATTTATGAAAGCTCAGCGTGGAACTCGAGTTACCTGAGGCGGATGTTTACTGTGGTGGGTGTTGTGTAAAAAAAAAACATGGTTTTAATCAAATGTACGTTGGGATGCGTGTCTCGATACATGCAGTCTCCACATGTGAACACCATGTGAAACCACCATTTCTCCAGGATGCCATGAATTGTGTTTCTTCCTGGAATCCACCATCTTCCTGCGATGAGCGTGGAGCTCCCAGCTCTCTGAGTCCTCCAGAGCTGATGCAATCAGGCTTTTCATGCCCGGTCATCCCTGGAGAGGTAAGAAGGACCAGGGTTTTTTGTCGTCAGAGCAGGTGGATCGTTCATCAGCAGTGAAGCAGAGATGCAGCAGGGAGGGGTAGCTACACACAGAGTGTGGTCAGAATCAAACCGTCACCGCTGGGTGTGAACGTATTGATGGACGGATGTATTGATTTTTGTTAAACAAAAGAGTCTTCAGTGTTGAGGTCCTGAGAAAGTATGACACGATACCTGTCAACTAGCAGGTCTTTGCCTAAAATATTCTCCTCACCAGCTCTCATGGGGTTTTTATTGAGTCTTCAGTGTTTAATTAGTCTTAATTGGGGCACAAGAACATTTGGATCAAAACCGCACGGCAGCATTAAGTTAAAGAGGCAGGCATCTCTGACGAGACTGTAAAATGAATTCCCTTGAGTCCCTACAATACAATGATATCTTGTGTGCATGCAGTGTACCTTGTAATCATGCAAAAGCTTGATGAGATAATGACAGCTTACACAAACCTCCCTGTAATTACTATCATGTCACAGCTGAAGTCTTTATCTTAGGGTTTCACAGTCTCTTTAAAGTAATTAGGGGCCGTGAGACTCAACTATTACCCACCCAGTCATGGTTTAATTACACGGCCGTTCACTATTTAGCCTCCTTAAATTGCTGGAGAGAGTCTGGGGATGGTGGTGGTGGTGGTGGAGTATCGAACCGACAAGAACAATCATGAAATGAAAACTCTTTCATCTGTTATGAAATAAATATTAGAACAGTACAAAAAATATGTAGAAAAAGTGTGCTGAACCCAACTATCTCTATGTAGTTCCATAGTCTCTAGAGGACTAGCTATAGGACTCTCTGTTGGACTAACTATAGGACTTTCCATAGGACTATCTATAGGAATATCTATAGGCCTCTCTATTGGACTAACTATAGGACTTTCTATAGGACTATCTATAGGAATATCAATAGGCCTCTCTATAGGACTATCTATATGACTATGTATAGGACTAACTATTGGACTCTCTATAGGACTCTCTATAGGACTTTCTATAGGACTCTCTATAGGACTAGCTATGAGCTTAACACTGTCACCTTTGGTTAGCTCTTCTCTAAAAATAAGAGTAATAAGAATTATTTTGAAAATGGCAATAAGTCAATTCTGTTGAGATAACACTTCTAGTTTGTGCATGATTTTCCCTGTGTTTATGTTTTCATTTTAAATAATTTATTTCACCTTTCATTTCAAATTTAATTTCACAATCTCCGCAAGCCAAAAACCATTCCATCTATTCCAGTAATCATCTGTGCAGAAAAAAACGTGGGGGTTTGGCACAGTTAACTGCAGTAAAAGTTTTTTTCAAAAAGTAATCCTTTTGTTTAATGACTGCAGCATAATGATTGCCCTCAGTGGTCACTGATTACAATGGAGACTGGCCAGAGAAACACAATTGGCATTTCTTTCTTTGTGTGTGTGTGTGTGTGTGTGTGTGTGTGTATATATGAGTGAGTGTAGTGGAGATGATAACTACAGCGTGTGTGTGTGTGTGTGTGTGTGAATGTGTCTGGATGGATCAATTGGTACAGCTTTCCAGGCAATTGGTTAGGAAGATTAATGCATGGGTTTATTAATGTTTAAATCTTCTAATGGCCGGAAAATCATATTAACTCAATTAATTCATTCATGCCAAAACTCCCTTGTATTCATGGATAGATTACTTTTTTCTTAATGATTCTGCTAACACAAAGGGTGAATTTACACCCTGAAAGACGTAGAGGAACATTTTTTGCAAACATGCTTGTCAAATGTATAACACATAAACAGCAGGCGGCTTTAGTCAAGTCAGACAATTTATTCTGGTGCTGTAAGGAATGATATTTTCATTTCAGGAATGTTTCAAGTCAAAGTCATTTAACAGAGGCTAATCATAATTCGCCCTGGGACATCATTCTGTGGCTGATTACAGCAGAACAGTTCAGCATCGGAAGCCAAATCCTCTTAGTTCAACACAATTACATCCAACTCAAATCTGAGAAGGCCATTTTCAATGTTACGGGAGACTGAAAGACTGCACTAGCTACTTCCGGCTAAACTTAGGGGTAGCTAAATTGGTTTCCTATGACAACTACAAAAAACACATGGACTAATGAAAAAAGAGAAACTATTAAAAGAGCAACAAGGCCATGCCATGGAAGAGACGAGCAGATAAACCACAAAGACTGATATTGTAGGCTACATGTCACAAACTCATCTCCCGATCACTGTCCCCAAATGAATACTCGTGTCTCCGAACAATTACCTTATCCCAGTTTAACTGATGTCGCTCACAAGGTAACAACCAAACTGCTTGAAATATTTTCTCGTGTTCCTTTTCAAGGAATCGAAAGTCGTGAATGAGGTTTGAGACGCGCTAGTTCGACTCAAAGTTTGTTCGATGAAGGGGTGAACCATTCACACATGAAAGGACTCTTGGCTTGTCAACGGTGCTTCTGCTCCTCGCATGCAAAACTTTAATAAAGGCAGATGACAGAACCCTGCTGCCAACCTCAATTACGAGCGATCGCCTTTTATCTCCCATCTCCCTAATTAGTATCCATCCTTTTGCTTTAGAATTCTCCTTAAGGGCCACATGCCGAATGCTATATGCTGTAGCTACAGATTAGGTGTGAAGCTTACTAGACACAGGCTGAATGCACAATGAAACATTTTACAAATGATTTAGTCTTTTCTGTGATTTTGGATTTTTGGTTTCAGTCTAACGGTCCCTTTTACGACTCACTAATGTGGTACTTCATCCCACAAATAATCAATATTGTAATTGAAAGGATGGTATGCAGTTAATAACTAGCCTACAGAATCTAGTTGATTTGCTGCACGTCAGTATCGGACAGGACAACAAGGCACCACCCATCCAAAAACACATATGAAGTAGAAACCTTCCATCTGTATGCACGTTAAGGCCCGAGTGCCCAGCCACAATATTCTATAATCGCGCAACAATCAGGTACCACATTACTGCACTGCAGTGTGTTCATCCATCTTCTGAGCTATATTTCAAGAACAAACGATTATTCTCCAAAAGGGCACTCTCGAATTGTAATACGTTGGGATGCGGCCTCATTTTCAGTCCATTTACCCAAGATTCATGTCACATTCAGACTCTTGACAGACGGCCCTCAGGGAGCCTCAATAAATCTTTAACATAAATATTGTGTTAAATCATCCCCGTCACGCTCCAGTGATAGGGGACACGGCAAGGTGACAGAGAATGAAGGATCGCGCAGACGTCCTCTGAACCCCACTGGCACCCGTTTCCACGAAGAAGACACAGCAGGGAGTCCTCGCCGAGTGGACTCCACAGCTCTTATTCAAATAATGATTAAAGTTTCCCTCCTCTTTTTGTTTTTGGATCAAATGGCCTTTTTATCCTCCCACGAGATGTCAGTCAGATGATACATTTACATTCAGTCATTTAGCAGACGCTCTTATCCAGAGCGACTTACAGTAAGTACAGGGACATTCCCCCCGAGGCAAGTAGGGTGAAGTGCCTTGCCCAAGGACACAACGTAATTTGGCACAGTGGGGAATCAATCCGGCAACCTTCTGATTACTAGCCCGACTCCCTCACCGCTCAGCCATCTGACTCCTATACGTTACACACCTTGCGTTGCTTAGCTGTTTCATTACCCACTGACCGCACGGCCAAACCAGACCATTTTGAGTCCGGAAAGAAATTAACCTTTAGAAAGACCCTTTAGGCCTGTGGAGGTCTGCATGGAATGCCCTTCTGAATCCTTTCCATGTTCTGGTCTTGTTAATGTCCTACATAAAACACAGTTACCGTCACACAGACACAGCCGAGAACCGTCATGAGAAACGTCCAAAAGATGACCTATGACCTTGGCGCAACAGGTCAAAGCTTGGCTAAAAATGCATCAGCCTGCCAGTGTATCTCGCCAGGACTTCATGCTCTGGCCTCACTGTTTCTTCATCAACTGGAGTCAGACACGATGACTGGTTCATTCATTGAGTGCTCTGATTGGCTGTAGCATGTTAAGGCTCATTTCCTCTCCCAGGGGTGCTAATTAGCCCAGAGTATTTGTCTCAAGAAAGGGCCTAGACACTGAACCTACACCACACGCCAGCAAAAAAAATAAAATAATATCCATTAACGTGACAGATTTTAGTGTTTGTTACCGAATCCACTCACATATTAGAGAGGCGAGTAATTCTATCTGCATTGATCCGTGACCCACATTCATGCAAATGGGCCTAAAAGTAATATAACTACAGGAAACGTACAGCTGTATTTCAGACCTGAGGATGAGTTTTAAAGCCAACGAAGAGAGAATGAAAATTGTGAGTAGAAACTAATAATTGATTGTTTACTGTGGTAGAATCCCTCGACTGTCTCTCCTCACCAGAGCTTTACATTGTATTCATTTAGCCGGCACTTTTACCCAAAGCGACACAAGGACAGGAAAAGATTACGGATCAGAAGGGCACAGTTCGAAAAGTATGTGTGTTGTGGTGTGTGTTTTTATAAATACCAGATATAGTGCAACAACAACATCATCACAACTACAGTATTCATTAATCATTCTGACCAATATCACTGCTGAAAGCCTTGTCACACTCCCTGTCTCCTTGCCATGGTCATCACATGTTGGATCGACTTCCCCCACAAGCCAGGTCTTTGTTTTCCAAACCATTATCTGTTTGAAGAAGAAATTGCTACTTCACTTCAAGGTGACTTATTTTGTATCTATGCACACAGTTACTTGAACATGTTGAAGCCTATTGATTATTGGGCAGAGTGGCAGGCATATGTGTGGTATCCAGGGTTACTCAGGAGAAAGGCCGGAGCTGTATTGTGTGAGAGGAGAAGCATGAAATACTTGAATCTCCTTTTGTGAGCTCTGGAGTTTTACCACAGCTGATGAGGAGAGGAACTTCTCATATGCCCAGCTATCATGATAAGTGATCATCAGCAGGGAGACCAGGCAGGCAGGGACCCTGCTAAAAGTCTAGGTATTGTAACTCTGAACAGTGTGTAGATCACTGTGATTTTACGAAGCCGCTTACTTGCCTCTCAAAGGACTGAATACGTTTGCTTGGAACGGCGGATAGAGCGGCCCTATTCTTTATCGCTCGTTAAGATGCTACATTGTGGTGCGTACTTCTTCTTTTTCTCCTGAGGTGCAATTCTTCCCGTTTCTCAAAAAAAAGACTTGTCTGAAAGTTGTCTGACTCCATCTGGAGCATTTTAGAGTGAGAAGTGTGGTGTAGAATGTTCTCTGTCGCCAGCTGACGGCCCTTCAGCAGCCAATGAAATGCTCCGTTATAAGGATTCATGACACTAATGAATCATGGCTGGAATCTTCTGTTACTTGGTCGTCTGTTCTGAGTTGTTTTTTAGACTGATGTGTATTTCATGATTTGCCGCTGATCTATCACCCTGATCTATCAATAGTTGATGAATGTTTTCTGGAAGGTGGGATGAAAAGGCTACCAAATGTTCGAGACTACTTCTGATGTGTCTGCTTTTGTCTCTCTCTCTTTCTGTATCTTTATCTCTCTCTTCCCCACGCTGTCTCTGCCTCTATCTCTATCTCTCTGTGTGTCATGATTAGAATTGCATCAGTAACAAGAACATGAATCTTGAGTACTCAGTTTCAATGAGCTACAGATCAACAAACAAAGAAATATAAAAACGGTAGACAGTTATAGCTGTTTCTAACAATGTTGGGTTTTAGAGACATTTCGTAAATTATAAACACTTAATCCAGTGTAATATCTAGACTTATGTAGCCTACCACAGAACACGTTTTGACATACCTTTCATTACTGTAGGTCGTTAAAATGATCTCACGTGCCCACTCAGGGGAACATGTAACACTATGTGCATTATGTATTACATGGTTTCATATTGTATGCAGTTGTGTGACCCAATTACTTTCTGGAATCATGTGTTACATTTGACATTTTGTTCATTTAGCGGACCCTTTTCTAAGGAAACATACAAATAGTGAATACTGAATAGGAGGTAGCCTACAGATTAAACGATAGAGGACCAGAAGTGCAAAGTCCTGCATCAGTAACAAAGTAGGAGGCAGGAGAGTGTGGGTTCATCCTGAGTGACTCACTGTTCATACAAATCATTAAACGAAGGGGCACAGCACATATCACCAACATTTTAAAACACATATTGATATATTAAGGGGTCACAATATCTTAAGAGTCTGTGAGACATTACGAATAAGAGAGTATTGAGGGCTACAGTCTACAGTTCATCATCTCCTACTGTGTAATAATATCTCAGTACTTGACACTTCTTGATGGGCTGTAGTCGGCACTCTCCCAGCGTAAAAAACGAGTATAGCCTACTTACATTAAATGTATGAATTAAATATATAAAATGAAAGATTTATACATTTTCATTCTATTTTAATAGATTATAATCTTTTTCCACACAGTTAAAAGTGTAGGCTACTTTAATTTGTACGTTTTTTATGTAGGCCATAACTCAGTAAATACGTTTGTACTTATAAATCACAAGTTAACTTTAGGTTTAATCGTTTTTTGACTTGGTTAGTCTCACTATGTATCCCTGATAACACGGTGGGTGTCTGAAGAGGTGATGAGCGAAGCCTAGTCCAGGCATGGCACTCGGGCAGCGCGTGTCATTCTGCTCATCAACTACACGTGTTAACCTGCTTCAAGCCCATTGGAGCATGTCCGATAAGGCGGAATACTGCTGCATGGATACTCGTACACACTGTTGTTATTGTGCTGCTGCCACCCTCCACGATTCCCATCTCCCCCTTGTCTGTCCTTCGGGCGGGATTGTTTCTTTATTTTCTCCCTGCCCCATACTTTATGTATGTTGCTCTCTAATGCTTAAAGGCAGTGTTTCCCCTAGAGACATCCACTCCGTCAAAGTCAAATCAATTTTCATGTCTATGGTTATCAGTAAATTCTGGAATCATGAACATGAGTGTCTTGACTGAACTCATTTTAGGAGAACAAGTCATTTTGGTGCTACAGCTGAAGACCAGAGCCTTGCAATTAGACGAAAACCAAGATGGAGGCAACCCATTTGGTCCAAGTTGAGCTAAATCGATACATTTTCCGGTAGTAGGTGATTCATTCCAGTGGAGCCGATGTGACCTTGTGTTATACATAAAGGTTAACTATGTGTGCTAACAAACAGCAACAACTCGCACTGGTCAGACTATTCTTGTCAGTTCCTAGTAATATCATTATCGACTTGAAACCCACAGAGGACTTTTTTGCTCTTCGTGCCTCATCAAGGGACTGTTACGGGGTGGTAATCAATCGCACTGCCCACTCCTGAAATCACATGAAAAGGCAGAGAAAGACAGAGTATGGATTTGTTCATCTGAAGTGTACAGATGTACAAAGACAAAGAAAAAAAAATCTACAGCATGTTTTGATAGCTTTTTAATTTTGCTGTGGAAGTCTTGGCGAAGTATATTTGTAGTGTTGGCTTGAATAAATATTATGATGCCGAGTCAAGTCATTCTTTCAATCAAAAGATTAAAATATAGCACTAATAAGAAATAAGTAAGGGAGTCAGGTAGCTGAGCTGTTAGGGAGTCGGGCTAGTAATCTGAAGGTCGCCAGTTCGATTCCTGGCCGAGCCAAATTACGTTGTGTCCTTGGGCAAGGCACTTCACCCTACTTGCCCTGGGGGAATGTCCCTGTACTTACTGTAAGTCGCTCTGGATAAGAGCGTCTGCTAAATGATTAAATGTAATGTAATCTAAGTAAGGGATTATTCACACATAATTGTGTGAAGCCTGCCTGAACTGTGGTGTTAGTCCTACATCTTAGATCTAGCCAGAGTTTGGCTGCCAGGTACATAATCAATTCACACACACCCTGGAGAATACATTACTTAATGCACTGTACATTGTGTAAGGAATCAGGGGTTTCTTATGTGCTCATGTCAATCACTAGCCTGACATGGTCATACTCAAAGTTGGGCTGGCAGCCAGGCTAGTCAATCCTGGTTAGCAGATCAGCTACTGCCTTATTAACTGTTCACGTAGCTGTCTTGTTCATTTCTATAGGCTATCTGTTTCGACTGTAACCTCCAGTGTGTTCTGATGACAGTCACAGATCTATGATGTTACGTTCACCGGTTTGAAATGAACACCTGTTGGCTGTATGTTATCTTTGTTTTTCCCTTTGAAGAATAGTTTTTATCATCTGACCTTCATGCCTCAAAGTGACTTTGCTAGTACCGCTGTGTCCGAACTGGTCCTTTTATGTTGAGGTGTTTGTTAAACTCTCTCTCCAATCTATAATAGCCTACTTCTAAACGGGGGTCAGATGGCTGAGCGCTTAGGGAATCGGGCTATTAATCAGAAGGTTGGCGGTTTGATTCCCGGCCATGCCAAATTACATTGTGTCCTTGGGCAAGGCACTTCATCCTACTTTCCTCGGGTGGAATGTCCCTGTACTTACTGCAAGTCGCTCTGGATAAGACTGCTAAATGACTAAATGTAAATGTAAACAAAACCGATTGTCACCACCGTTGCAAAAAGAACATTGCCGGACTAAACTTTATTCCAAACATATTTCTCATTTTTGGTTTTTGAACGTAATTGTTGCTTTTCTTCATGTGTTTGCTTCTCTGTTGAAAACGTAATCAAGAAAAAAACAAAAGTTTTTGGTCCTAAAAGCATCTTCTCAAGTTTTGACAGCAAACACAGCCCCTCTCAACTGACAAGGACATTAGATCATCTTTTACGATAAGGCCTCATAATTATTTGGATAAAAAAAAAAAATCCCCCTCTCAGTTCTATCATGAAGAAGAACGTTTGAGTTTATCAGAGTGTGATTGTTGCTAAAACATCAACAATGGATGTGATTTACTTATCTCAGCAGCTTGTTTGGGTTTATTGTGATTAATTACCGAGACCATCTCAAAATCACAAGAGTCTCTCATTTAGATACCACTAATATTCTCTTCACTTCAATCTGTTAAGATCACACACACAGCAGGAAAGTGTTTTTATTGCATTTATTGCCTAGATAATTGTGAAATACAGGCAAGTGCCTTTAATTGGTGACTTTCCACATTCAGACTTAATCACCCAATCCTGTGAATCACCTTGCACCGTGAAAACAAGGCACTGTAATATAATCCAGACAGAAGACATACACAATACCATGTTAATTTATGCCCTGTTGATTATTGCTTCAATATATCACATTTCATATGTACAAACAATCAACTCAAGAACCCCCACTGACTCAATTCAGTAAATCAGACCAGTAGCTTGGATTTAAAATAAAGGTTGTAGGCTTTAACACAAGTATTAAAATGAGGACTACGAAAGCATCATTTCAAACTACCCCGAAACAAACAACCCTGAAGTGTCCCGTGAGTCTGCATGTGGACCGTGCGTTAAGAAATGTATGTTACCTATCTAAAGGCTACCTTGTTTCTGTTCCATTTAAAGGTGGATGATTGTGTCTGACAATTATGTAAACATGCCTGGAATCGGACCTAGAGGTGAATCTCCTGAGGTAGGTGTGCCGTTAGGGTTAGGGTTAGGGTTAGGGTTAGGGTTAGGGAAGGGTTAGGGAAGGGTTAGGGTTAGGGAAGGTAGGTAGATATACATCCCTGGGTTAGGGTTAGGGAAGGTAGGTAGATATACATCCCTGGGTTAGGGTTAGGGTTAGGGTTAGGGAAGGTAGGGTTAGGGTTAGGGAAGGGTTAGGGTTAGGGAAGGGTTAGGGTTAGGGTTAGGGAAGGGTTAGGGTTAGGGAAGGTGGGTAGATATACATCCCTGGGTGGCTCGTCTGGTTTCATGGCTTGGGTAAGTCCCACAGATCCCCAGGAGAGAGATGAGAGATGAGGCTGTATGTGGAGGGGTGGAGGGGGAGGGGGGCAGTCAGCGGGGGGAAGGGGTAAAAGGGGGCAGCAGTATGCTCGTCTCCAGGACAGAAGTCCCTCTGTGCTTTCGGTGGCAGAGGATCATGGGATGGTGTGGCACATAATGAGTTCCTCGGGCTGGATGTCGTGGCGGTAATGAGGTATCGTTATTCTGCCCGAGGAGGAGAGGATGTGGCCAACCAGGTGGCCCAGTGGGGGTCCGCCATGCCAATGAATCATTCAGTGAGTCATGAAAAAAAAAGACCAAAATAACAAATAGGCCTACAGCCACTAACGCTCAAGGCGGCGATGTTTGCTCATGACATGCTCACAATGAATGGGAAGACACAACCGGCTGTGGGAGAGAGATGTTTACCTTTCTTTGTGTCGCAGGTGAGAGAAGAGCTTTTTGTTAACCCGATCGATTTATTTTCAATGTTTTTTTCCATAGCGAGCCGTGATTTTTGTCAGGATAGGAAGTGAGAATGATGTACTCATACAACAGGCAAACAACCAATATGTGGTGAGATTTTCTCAAAACTAGGAAAGGATTACTGACTTAGGTGATGCTCTTATTTAGAATACGTTTGACGTTTTCTCAGAGTGAAAATCCAAACCCTTCATGAAGTGTCTCTCATCACGTCTTGGATAGTGGAGCTCCGTCACAGCCAGCCTTACTTCCGCTTCCCAATCTTGTGTCTCACCTTGAGAGCCTCTCCAAAGCATGGAAGCCTTTCAGGAGAGGAGAGGCTCTGAATAGGGGAGACAATAAGAAGTGAAACCACTCAGACGAAATCAATGCTCTTCTGAAGTGTAGCAGGATCAAAAAAGTCTGTCAACTATGCTCCCTTTTGTCTACTCTCATATGAGTCACTGCTTAATCACGAATAACCACATTTACCAAAAATGCAAATTGTTCCAAATTATGATAATATCAACATATTTTATTAGAAGACACTTTTATCCAAAGACAACCTTCAATCTCCTGCAGTCAAATGCTCTACCACTGAACGTTACCCATCGTTTACCCAACATCCAAAGGATGCCCTCACAAATAAAAAAATATGTTTTCTCAAACAAAAACAACAAACATGAACCATTCACGTATTAAAAGTGAGTCGAACAAAATGGACGGTATCATCCCTCAGTTGTGAATCTGCACACAGGTGGAGGCAGGTTGTTGTGCTGCTTGATTTTAAACATGACAGCCAAACCCCCCTTGGGCTTTTCAGTCCCCCAGGAGCGAAACCGAGGAGGAGGCGGCACCGGCACACCATCACCAGCCCTGATTATAGAGATGTAATGCAGTTTTCAGAGAGCCTTTAATCTCATTAGCTCGCCTCTCAAAGGAGCAGCTCTCATAAAGGCTCACAGTACCAAATCTGATTGTACACTGCATCAGGCCTCGGTCCAATGACTCTCAATCTTTGATAGCAAGAAAGAGCGTGCCGTTTGGTCACACAGTGTGGCCTGTTTCACTTTGTAGCCTTGTTGTACAAGGAGTGTGTTTGTTTGCTTAAATATAACCCAGAGGAGGGCACAAAAGGATATGATGTCAAACAAGATGTTCCTGTCGATCTGTCTGTTACTGTCAATTATAACTGGTGTTACATTAACAATCTGGCAACAATCTGCTATGAAATCAGATTGTCACAGTAATGTTTGTGTGCCATGTCAGGGTTAGCATGAAACACAGTATTATCCTCATTTTACAGCACGCAGTGAACCATAAACAGTAAGCAGTAAACATTGCAGTTAAAAGAGTACAGACTTCAATAAACAAAAGAAGTAGTGGACTCTCGTGTTGTTGACACACTTGGCAAGACATGACCAGGAATGGCAGGGAGGTGCTTGCCTGCTACTCTCACTCACACACAAACACACTGACACACACAAACACTCTCACACACACAAACACTCTCACACACACATACACACGCACACATGCAAGCACACACACACACCAACACTCTCACACGCACAAACACACTTACACATGCAAGCACACACACACAAACAGCCATATAAACATGCGCACACACGCTCTCTCTCTCACAGACACACACACAGACTCACTCTTACACACACACTATACCTACATCCACCACACTTACACTTACACACTTACACACACACACACACACACACACACACAGTGAGCATGGATGGCTTTGCTTCCTTGATCTACGTAAGAAGGCGACAGTTGGACTGTTCACGCATGGCTTGAGACTCAACCCCAGGACTTTGTTGTTCTTTCAATTTCCAATTTCAACTTCCACGGGTGAAGATTTAACCTTAAAAACCACCAGGCACGAGACTTCGTTTTTACAATTACAGCGTCTGAAGATTCAGTTTTTTTAACTGTAATTAGTTAGGGTCAGGGTTGGCAAATTTGGGGGAGAGGTTGAGGGGGGGGCTTTTCTCTGTAGTGATGAAACACCCGGTATTTGCAGGTCAAGACACAATTAATCATGCTGTGTGTATGGTTGTTTTTACTACATTACTGTAGTTGACTATATGACTCTGTAATCTCACAATGGGGACAACAGGAAGTGTAAACAAGGACATGACTGGAAATCTGGACAGGAAGCAGACATCTCTTTGCTTTATATCTGTGGTCAGCAGCTGCCACACAGGGTTAATGGATTATCAAATATTCATGTTCATACTCAAGTTAACAAGAAGCCATGCATTGTGTTGTCACACACTGTAGAAACATAAGGTGACTAGATGGACCTAGTGGACCATCGTGAATATTTAATCTGCATGTCCGAGAAAGGACTAGGTAAGTAAGAGGTCTAACATATCACAGGGGCAGGGAGTAGACCGATATAAGTAAGCGTGCATGCGTTTGTGCGCGTGTGGTGTGTGCATCAACAGCCTTATTGGAATGTTCTGTGTATTTACTGAACCTCGCAGGTCTACTCAGTGACCCTGGTCCAGCTGCAGACTCAGCCTGATGCTTCTAATCTCAGCTCCAACACTCAGGAAGCGAGAGAGCTTTTGGCTGTGCCTGCCCGCCTTCCTGCTTTCTGCCTACCGGATTGTCCCTGTTGTTGCTCGAAACGATCTGAACCGTGGGTAATTCCATATTTGGAGGGCTGCCACCCAGAGTCTCTTAACTGGAAGCTCTCAGTCCAGGATGGAGGCTGATTCACATGTGCATGTTGAAGCTGGTAAATCAAACATCAGGGACACCATTACATGTTCTCCGATGTTATTAATTCTTACTTTGTAACTCATTAAATCTTGCGAATGGCACTTCATACATGCCGGCAATGTGTCCTTGGCGATCGCGATGCTTGATTCGCAAGTTTCACTCGAGCGAAGGACACATCCAAAAAGAAATTGGAGAGAAGCTTTCTGCGTTAGAGGCCCCATGGGCTTTGTTGAGAGCACAAGGATGTGGTTTGGAAGATTTAACAGAAACAGGCTTTTAAGACATATTCCCCACCCTGGTCTTTCTACACTCCGTTCCTCAAACTATCTGTAACACATCCTGCTGAATCTCTGGTCAAGCATCCTGGGGATGTTGAGTAAAAGCAAGTTAAACAGGATACATCAACGTCAACGGAATCCAAACACACAAACCTGAGAATTGGGAAAAAAGTAAATCATTTTGGATTATGTTGGATTGTATTGACAGACACAGGCCAATAATTCAAACAGTTCTTTGAAGACAGCACTGGGTTTAAAATATCTGCATCTGCGTCTCGGTCTTTCGATGGATAAATATCTTATCTGTGAATCTTGTGAGATGCTGGTGGCTGGTTCTGGACCTTGGTAACATGGTTGGGCTCACTGCCAAAACTACAGTTCGTAACGTCATGACAGACTTTAGGTCAGGAGCAAGTAAAGAGAATCTGTTTTCTACTATGTCTGCCTATTCAGTTTCCTTTCTGTCTTATTCTTTCTGTCTTATCTGTCTCTGGACCTGCTTGGTACTTGTTACATGTGTCGAATTCCAAAGTTGCCAATATTTCAGCTGAGACTCGCCCGTAACAATATTTTTTTTCTACAGAAACTGTGACCAGCATATATCGCCATGGAAATTCTCCTCAATGTTTATTCATGCTTATGTCACAGCCAGTGCATGTCTGTTCCACAAAATCAATGTGCTACCGTCTGGATAAACTATTGGTAAAGATTCATCTCAGTTTCTGTCATTTCGTAAACAAATTATTTCAAGGAACGATTGACCTTAAACAAAGTTAAGACCGGTGAGGACGATGGTGCCATGAAATAACACGAAGCTGAACTCACAATTCAACACGGTACAATAAAAAAGATTTAATTTCTTGTACTGAAAAAACCCTGAAACATTCATTTAATAACGTCACCGGGGGGAAATTTCCCTCAGATCTCCCAGAAGTCTACCTCAGGCAGGAGACAGCAGGCTGTGGCCAGGGACCCAGGGATATTGACCTGTCCCTCTCAGTACGAATAACCATGGAAGGAGAGCTTCCAAGCTGTGGTATCCAAGCTTCTAACAACGCCCCTGGAGAGAGACAACCCATACCACCGCATGACATTTCTACTGTTTCGTATCTGGAGGCAAAATTCAGCTGAAGCTCCCTTTGAGTGGAAGCCGAAATCCGGTTTATTCTTCTTTGCTCCTGTCCTTGAGTCGCCATGTCTTTGAGGTTGGAAAGATCGGAAAAGTCAAGGATGAACGAGCCTGCTCCAATTAAATTACCTCAAATGCTGAATTAATTTGTGCATCAACAGCTATTTTCGCCCTCCCCTGTCACGCCAAAAATATTCAGCAACTCTCCAGTAAGTATACCAGCGTACCTGTAGGCCTACCTAAAATACATAAAGTGCACTGCAAATGATATAGAGAGATTTCTATCCAAATGGACCAAACACACGTGTTAAACTTAATATTGAATCAACCAAACGGCAGTTGTATACATTCACAAAAGGAATACATTTCGTGTGTGTTTTGATGGGGTTTTTTCTCATACAGTCCAGCCCATTGTTTGTCCGTTACAAAAGTCTTTGGGGAGTTTTTCTGCCGACATGGAATTTTTAACACGGGTCCACTCAGCTGTGAAGTTACATGGGAAGAAAACAGTCGTTCACTGCGCACACAGGAATTGGCCGTTGCATAATTGAAGCTACTCCCTGTCAGTATCAGGCACACTGGCTCTGTGTGCCGTTTGAACTCTGTGATCAAAATGAATTTCGTAATCAAAGGCTTCAAACCCTAAGTGAAGACTGTCTAATCTCTTTACCCTCCATTTCATTCTCATGTTGACAGCACCTTTGATTTGATCTCACCATTAGTAGTGTGATTTGTTATCGTTACAACATTCTCAAAGCACTGACATTTGGAGAGTGTGAGGGTGTGTTTTTCCTAAAATAGTCGAAGATTTAAAAGTAACAGAAATACATCATCATAAGGTTTCCTCAATTAACATCAAGATGGAATTATCTGAGGTTTGTAGTGACATGCGGACATTGCCAATTTAAATAGGCTACTTCTAGGTTTATATAGGTTTATATAGAAGCTACCTACCTATACATATATATATAATGGGTTTGACAAATAAACCCATAAAGAAGTAGTTGCATGTATACATCACTTTGTTCCATTAAGTAAACGAAGTGCTTGAATCAAGGTTTAGTCACAAAGAGGCAGAGAACTCAATCCCTTGACTTAGAAAATCGGTGTGCTTGAATCAACATGACAGTCCAGGCACAAATATGGTAAATTGCTTCAACGAGGACAGTCAACATCTGCAATGGTTATGTTGCTGCGGAGAGTCGGTGGTTGCGTGGGTGGGTTGTTGGTTGGGAAAGACGACAGTGTTAACTTGAAAATGTGCCATTCAAAATAGTCTGATGGCATTAAGGCAAGTTTTTGAGAAAACATACAACATCCAACACTTGTAAACAACATAGTAGTTTACAGAAGTAATTAAATTTCCTTCCGATGTGAGTAACCAGGACTGATAAACAGTCATATTTGGGTCATTTCTTTCAAAGGCTAGTAGAGACAATGTGGTCAATACTTTCTATGGTTTACCGTCACCTTTGTCCAAGTGACCCCAGCGGGGATGAATTGAGATGGATGAACAAAGTGTTGCCCTTGGCAACGTATTTACAGCCAAAGATAATTTAAATGTATGAAGCCATTACTGCGTTGACAATGCTCTGGGTTTCAAAACATTTGCACAAAATATCGCCTGCTCCCTTTAAGCCCTTTTGTGGGTTCCACTGTTACAGAATCTGAGAAAAACACCCAGTACTGAAGATTGACTGACTGTGTGACTTACTAATGCATGTCTGTGTAACTGTTGGTTGCTGGTCATTACGTTGGTTGAATGTTTAAGCTATAAATCTCCTTGGGATCTCGTTTTCCAGGAGATGAGAGATTTGTTGATAAGGCTGCCGTCTTCTTTTCCTTGTTGGATGTTTCTATGGGTGTCCTTGACCTTCATAAGGGAACAATTTAAAATGGACGGTCTTTGTTACACTGCTATTCCTACATAGCAGATGTCAGTGCTAATTTAACACCAAGAGTGTTCATATAGTTCCATTTCATGAAAAAATGAACACTCCTGGTGTTAAATTAACTCGTAAACATTTTCTGTAATAGTGTTTTACCCTGACGCTAGTTTGACAGAAACCCACATCAAGGTTAAACTATATGGTTCTTACAAGTCTGTTGTCATGATATTCAACCATTACACTAAAACATACACCAACACATTGATCAATATTGTTGACTTACTCTTCCATCGATATACTGGTGGCAATGCATGGCTTCACTTTCTTTCAATTTACATTTAAATTTAGTCAGTTGGCAGACGCTCTTATCCAGAGCGACTAACAGTAAGTACAGGAACATTCCCCCGTGGCAAGTTGGGTGAAGTGCCTTGCCCAAGGACAGAACGTCATAATGGACCGGGAATCGAACCGCCAACATTCAATTTACACTTCATTTCTACACTTTATATTTCTACAGGATAAGGATCACTACTGCCAGGAATGCCTGTGATGCTGCACAGCCTCTGATTCATCGGACAATAAACCATCACAACAGTAGTAATAAAAATAACAATGTATCCTTTTGTAGACGCTCACATCCAAGGCGACCTGAGTTAGAGCTGTCCCGTAGCCTTTTACGGATTCATGTTCTGTTATTTGTTGTGAAGGATTTAACGATTGAATAGTTGAAAAACTGAGGCTGGTATCTAAAAAGTCAAAGTAATCCCAACTATTTATTAAACGTGAGAGTTCTTCAGGAGAGAATTGCTACCATCCATCAGCAGTTTATAACCACCAGTGAACAGGGCCTTTTCGAGAAACGTCAATAAAATACTTCTTGTGATTTTGGCCCTATAGCTAAATGTTATTGATCAGAAGCACGCTTGTGTCCTGGAATGTTTAATGCGCTTCGGAAATATTTATTATGATAATACAGATAGGATGAATGTTTCAACACGGGTGAAAAAAGGGTTTATCAGTGGGCATCATTATTAGAGTTGGCCTTTATTCACAGCAACCCTCTTATCTTTTAACTGAGTCCACTTTAAGGCATGATAAAGAGTCATATTGGACTGACAGGTTACATTCAAAGAACACAGTAACTATGTAACTAAGTAGCAAGAAGCTGCCTAGGGGGTTGGTGTGGATTATATATGTTATTAGGGAGAGTGTAAGATATGCATCATGACACCAAACAGCCTGCCAATATTCTTTGACTGCCCTTGAATCCACACAGCTTGTACGTCAACTTCCACATTGATTTACGAAGGAACCGATCCATCCTTTCGGCAATCTACCACTCATGACCTCAGCTGTGTAGTAAGCTACTTATAATATCATGTAATATAGAACATTAAATCTTTTTCAGAGATGATGTAAATTCAGCTCATCACAGACTTATGTTTCAGTCTGCCTTTTATGTGGATTACCCTGGAAATATGACTTTAATATGATAGTGGAAATATGACTTTAATATGATAGTGTACTCAATGGGATGGGTGCTGCTTGTTAGCGAGAGCATTTGACTGCAGATCAAAATCTCATGTTTAAATTCCCCTCTTTCCTGTGCAATGCTTTGGATAACCGCCTCGCTAAACGAATACATTACTAACATCATACCAGCTGAACTACACTTATTGTTGAACGTTGCAAAATGATAGAAGATATATATGAAAGAGAATACTTTATTTGTAAGGTACCTATACTTCTCACGAGTAAAATAAAATGCATATTTATAATATACAGCAACGTCAGTGAACAAACACACAATCTCCTCTGAGCAGCACCAAAACCACGGCTTGACTAGAAAACATATAAACATAAAATATTTCTTCTTACTTTGTTTTTTGATTCATTCGTTTTTTTGTTTAGTTTTTTTTGTTTAGTATTTTAACGTTGAACAGAAAAATATCATTGAATCAAGGCATCACTTAAAAATTATAAACAAAACTTGATGAAGGAGAAAAAAAAACTGGCAAACGTCTGCGAGGTTGTCATGGAAACCTCAAAACATTGTTGGTGATGCTTTGTCATGTCATATAGTCTTTGTGATGACCATGTCATCAACATTGGCAGATTTCGCTCAGAGAGAAGAGATTTTCTAGGTGTAATAAACAGTACAGTCAAATCTGGGCACAAATCAATTAAGTATATACTGTACATCAACATTGACATAATGTAAAAAGGCATCCATTTTCAGATTTGTGAGTCCAGTTTTTACAGCATCCTCTTGGTGTCTCTCATTGACACTCTCATCCCCAACATGACACTTAGCAGGGCTAACACACACACACACTGTGCATGATTGCCAGTCGTACATAGCTGAAGTTATCCATTTGTATTCCCTAACAGAAGTCTAAGGATAGCAAAAGCAAGGGTATAAAAATAACCGTTAACGCTCTCATGGTAGAACAATGATCTTTGACACAATGAATGTCTGACATGTCAGTCTGCACACACCTATTCCTATCCAAGGTGTTATTAGAAGAGTCTAGATCCTGGTCCAGGACGTCGGGACCATTCAGGCTCTGTTTGTTCGGATTACCGTTCTTCAGGGGATCGCCTTCCAGGACCTTCGTTTTGGACATGTTCTCCTTCTCCTTCAGAGGGTTGTTGGTGATTTGTCTACGGTCTGGTAGGCCCTTGCTGGAGATGATGGACGACTTGTCATTGTCCGAGAGGCAGCATCGAGGAATGCCCGCTCTCAGTGGACTCTCCGTGCTGTGGAACTTACCAGATCGTGTCTTAGAGGTGAGCACACTTATCCAGGTTTGGTGAGGGGTATCATAGCACCCCTCCAAGTCTGGACTTTTGAGCCTCTTGAGATCTTTTCCGGCCAGCCGGGCGGGAACATGGCACTCTAGCTCCGAGCTGGACCCTTTGAAGCCCTTGAACCAGTCCCACAACGTTCTGGCCCTGCAATCACAGATCCATTGGTTTCCATTCAGACGCAGGTACTGGAGAGACACCAGGGGCTCCATGGTCTCTCCTGTGAGCGCAGTCAGGTTGTTGAAGAACAGATAGAGCGTGGTCAGCTTGCGCAGGTCGTGAAACGCCCTGTGCTGGACGAAAGTCACTCTGTTCTGATGGAGAAGAAGCCGGTCTAAGCTCACCAGGCCCCTCAGCATGTGCTCCGTCACTGTCTTGATCTTGTTGTTGTGGAGGAACAGGAAAGTCAGGTTGGCCAGGTCCAGGAACGTGTCGTCGTGGAGGGTCAGCAGGCTGTTGTCCTGGAGGTAGAGGTGCTGCAGGGCAAAGAGACCCCGGAAGGCCCCGACGGGAAGCTCCGAGAGACCGCACCTGTGCAGGTGCAGGGTATGCAGCTTGGTGAGACCCCTGAACGCCGTGGGGCTGATGATCCTCAAGTCGTTGTCGCCGATATCCAATTCCTCCAGCCTCTCCAGCCCATAGAAGGCCCCTGCCTCGATGTGACTGATGTTGTTGGAGTACAGCCACAGCACAGTCAGGTTCCGGCAGGGGCTGAAGCTAGTGGAGCGGACCGCGCTGAGGCGGTTGTTCTGGAGGAAGACGCGCTGGGTGTGGACAGGGATCTCCGTGGGGATGGAGAAGAGGCCCTGCTGCTGGCACGCCAGGCTGGGCAGAGGCTCGCTGTGACATATGCATGGAGCCGGGCAGCCGGACATCAGGGGAACTGAATGCAGCCACAGGACTACAAAGTAGAGCTCGCCAACTGCAACAGAGAAGAAGACGGTGAGAAGACAAAAGCCTGGTTGATTAAAAGATACATTTGATAAAAATGCGTAAATAGGGTTGATGTGTTTTAAAAAGCGATTGAGAAAAAAAGAGTTTAGTCCAACCCACTAAACAACATGGATTTATGATATTCAGTGAAAGGATATCTATAATTTGAAGGCTCACAGGTCTGTCACGAAGAAGATTTATATTGAAATCCTGCCAGAAGTATTATATTTATAAGGGAGATAATACAGTTTTATGCATTTCGTAAGTTTGATTAGCCTATGTCTCTGCCATGCAATCCTAAGTTTTCAAGTGCATCAGCGAAGATGCGGGTTGTGTTTCTGCTGACTCTGAATGGTGTTGATCTTTGAAAACAACTGAACTCTGTTCTCTCTCTCTCTCTTTACATTCTACATGACAAGTCATTGAAGCCTATTTATAAATCCATGAAAAACATCCACGAGGAGAATCCACATTCACAAATAAGGAATGAAAAACAATAATGAATAATTAAACAGTGTTAATCCCCCGTATTAGAAGCCCATGTGTCATTAATATTGTGTCACAGCTGCTGAACGCACCACACACAAATTTGAAATAGGATGTGTGGTCTGGAAAGGATTATCTCACACTTGCCGAGCAAATGGAACTAATCACACCAGGACAACAGGGAATTGCCCAGCCGGACAGATCTCAAGATCTCCTGGGTGATTTTCATGGTTGGTTGGGATTTGGAGAGAGGTGGGAGGGGGGAAAAAAAGGGTGTTGACACAGTACTTTCTCACTATGCTTGTGAACACGCGTGCCAGACACATGCTGAGTGTTCAGACAGAACTAGTTTGCGGTGCTAGATGGGCTGCTCTCCAAGATTTACTGCAGTTTCCCTTCCCTCCTGAGACAATATCTTCACAGGACAGACATCCTTTGGTTTCTTCGCCGTACACGCATCTATTCGCACCGCCTCACCCTGCCAGACTGCCTCTCCTCGACGAATCCTTTTGGTTTCATGGATTTTGTGTGTGCACGAAAGCAAAAGGAATGCGGTGTGTTATTTAGTTATAAGATCTTTGGAAGGACGAGTTAATATCTCAGTGAGAGTCGTGATCTGAGCAGTCTGTGAGTAGTCTGTGAGTAGTCTCTGAGTAGTCTCTTAAGAGTGATTATATTGACTCTCCTCTACCATGAGTCACATTCAGTCGTGATATCCAATGACCACCTTCAATGCTGTCAGCAGCATTCAAGCAGATGCACACTGTACTGTTAAGATGCTGCAGATACTGGCTCTCAGCTTTGGCGTAACAAAGAAGTGACTCCTCCTTTATTCGGATGTTGTCTTGTCATTGCTACTCAAGGCTAAGCCACCCCCCCACCACAGAAGAAGAAACTTACGTTGCTCTAATGAAAAACCTTAGAGGTGTTGCAGCTGAGCTTCTAAAGACTGTCAGACACCATGGTGAAGGTGATGTTTAATAGAGAACAGTTAGAAAACAAGAGAGGGCTCTGTCTCTCATTTGTAGAGACAACACATCTTCAAACCAGATGGCACATGAATAACTAAACCACACAATCTCTAAATAAATAAAGGGGTGAGAGAGGAAGATGACAAAGTGAGAGAGAAACAGAGAGAGAGAGTGAGATAAAGGGAAGGAGAAGGGGGACGCAACTAACCTATCCACCGAAGGGATGCAATGTGTATGGAAGGTATACTGGATGGATGGGAGAGGGGCCGTATCGTGGATTGGAGTCATGGATTCCATTTCGACTTTGCAGCGGTTTGTTAGACACAGAAAGGACACATGTTGAGTCCCTTGTCGTTCAACATGAGAGAAGGAGGGGAAGCAGTTGGTGCTGGAAGGGAAATCTTCCTCTGGAACAGGTGGCAGCACAGGGACTCAGAGACACTTCACCTTCTGTAGGATGCTCCCAGCTCGAGCATTTTGTTCTGTTGTATTAAGGTCCCTCTGCTAATTATCATGTAAATTAAACCATCACAGCTCCTTTCTCAGGCTTACAGAGGAAGAAATACTCCCTAAACATTAGAAAGCCCAACGGATTACACCTTGTGGACTGTTCAACAGAAAACAAGGAAAGGTTCTCAAATACAGTACCAGTGAAACCAGGGAAAACGTGTCCAAACTTTTGACTGGTGCTGTATGTACAGCAAATACTTATTTAGCTGTACACCCTTTAAAGTGTTTAGAGTAAATATATGCCTATTGTTTAAACCAGACGTTTAAAGCTGCAATAGGTAACATAATTAAATAAAAACTAATGTGAGAAACAGCTAACCCGATTCTTGTCTGAACTTCGGTGATTTCCTTCAGCAAGAGTTTGATTCACAGTGGTTTCACAAACTAACCGAAGGAAAAAGACCCTCCTTGCCGAAGGCTATTGGCTGGAACAGGATTGCTGGAACACAATAGGCTGGAAAGTAGTGGGCTGCTCCAAAATTTTAAAATTGAGCTCAGCTCAGCTGACACAACATGTTTAAAGGGGACAAAACCTTGATTTTATATGGATAAATCTGACCTATTGTATCTTTAAGTAAGTTCTCTTGGTTCTGCCTTTTACAACTTAACAACAAGGGTAGAACCAAGGGAAAGGGGGAGAGAATTCAACTTTTGGTAAGTTTACAGCCATTACCAGCTTCTGGAACTTGTTTCCAGCACACCAGCTAAAACCTTCTTTTTTACAATATCAACAAGACGTTTAAAAATCATTCCGTCATCTTGTTACCAGAAATATCACTGTCATACACGAGGGAGGAGAAGTAAGAATTTAGAAGTTTCTCTTCTGACTCTTTTTCGATCCCAAAGCCACATTCCATCCCTGCTCGTGTACTAAGGACGTTTTTTGTGTAAAAAACAACAACACTGGACAGCCCAGTCTGTGTTCTGTAGACGTATGTACCTACTTCAAACACATGAAGGTTAAAAATCTTGGTACTGAAAGTGAAAAGATAATGAAATCTACAATAGGCCTACTTGGAGCCGTGGTAAGGAAGGTTTGTAATTACTTTGCACCATTGAGAGAGGACCTATAAAGATACATGAGATTGCTTGCTCCCTGCACAATTCTCAGGAGACATGAGACTGTGCGGTACTTCCTCATAGGAAACCAATCTCCGCATCGTTTGGGAGTCGGTAGCTATTAAATGTGGCAGCAATCTCACAGGGTTTTTTTTTTTTTTTTTAGAAAGGAGAACAGAAGATCCATAGGCTCTTTGCCACAGAAAGCTTCGTTCTAAAATGCTTGCCAGGAAGTGATGTTTCATTGTCATTTAAAAGTCTAGAGAGGTTATAAACAAACAATCTGCTTTCCAAATCTCATTACGTGCACACTAGCATGTGCTGGAGGTGTGTTTGGTACCAGACGGATGGTTCTGAACCCAAATTACAACATATGATATACAGTGAGTGCCACAGCCTCATTATAACTGTCACTGTGGTAGTATTTCCCAAATACAATCAGGTGTGATTGGAAAGATCTCCATCGAACATTTACTGTGACCCAGCTATGGAAGGGCTCTAAACCATCCCACAAAAAAAACAAACGCACACACTAAAGTTTGACTGCTCTAAAAGGCTTTCATAACACACGGCATAGTGTTCTGCTCCTATGGAGGGGAAAAAAACTCCTGCATAATTGACTAGCGGTGCCTGTTGGGTGCGCCTGGATGCACTAAACCCCCATGGTGGAAAATGGACTCTGTCGTAAAGAGCAGCGATAAGGAGCCTTCTGAACCCTGATGCACACCTCTACTGGATCCCGGCTCCGCTGGACTGAGTCTCTCATCCCTGGACTGATAACAGGCTTCTCAGCTACAGACCATTATTGATCCATCACCTTTGCTGGTTAGAGGGGCACCTTTTTCTCTACAGCGCCCCCCACTGGTCACCCTTCATTCCGGCTCCCCTCCAGATTTCTCATTCCTTTAACTTGGTGTTGGCAACAAATGAAATGCAGTGCAACATAAAATGTATGTGTCCTCCCCCCCCACCCCCTCCCCCGTCGAAAAAGAAAGGAAGTGAGTGTCGAGCGAGGTTGAGGACGGCGTTGGCGGTGATCAGATAAGCGTGTGCGTGTGACAGGCTGCGGCGGCGCTGCTGGAGGGAGGCACAGCTGTGAGAGGCTCAGCCTGTCAGGAGCGGAGAGAGGAGGCACCCACACTCCTCCTGGCTGTCACAGGGGGAGGGGGGAGGGGGGGAGGGGGGAGAGAGGAGGCACCCACACTCCTCCTGGCTGTCACAGGGGGAGGGGGGAGGGGGGGAGGGGGGAGAGAGGAGGCACCCACACTCCTCCTGGCTGTCACAGGGGGAGGGGGGAGAGAGGAGGCACCCACACTCCTCCTGGCTGTCACAGGGGGAGGGGAGGAGGGGGTGGGGGGGGGGGGGGGGGGAGAGGGGAGAGAGGAGGCACCCACACTCCTCCTGGCTGTCACAGGGGGAGGGGGGAGGGGGGGAGGGGGGAGAGAGGAGGCACCCACACTCCTCCTGGCTGTCAGAGGGGGGAGGGGGGGAGGGGGGAGAGAGGAGGCACCCACACTCCTCCTGGCTGTCACAGGGGGAGGGGGGAGGGGGGGAGAGAGGAGGCACCCACACTCCTCCTGGCTGTCACAGGGGGAGGGGGGAGGGGGGAGAGAGGAGGCACCCACACTCCTCCTGGCTGTCACAGGGGGAGGGGGGAGAGAGGAGGCACCCACACTCCTCCTGGCTGTCACAGGGGGAGGGGGGAGGGGGGGAGGGGGGAGAGAGGAGGCACCCACACTCCTCCTGGCTGTCACAGGGGGAGGGGAGGAGGGGGTGGGGGAGGGGGGGAGGGGGGAGAGAGGAGGCACCCACACTCCTCCTGGCTGTCACAGGGGGAGGGGGGGAGGGGGGAGAGAGGAGGCACCCACACTCCTCCTGGCTGTCACAGGGGGAGGGGGGAGGGGGGGAGGGGGGAGAGAGGAGGCACCCACACTCCTCCTGGCTGTCACAGGGGGAGGGGGGGAGGGGGGGAGGGGGGAGAGAGGAGGCACCCACACTCCTCCTGGCTGTCACAGGGGGAGGGGGGGAGGGGGGAGAGAGGAGGCACCCACACTCCTCCTGGCTGTCACAGGGGGAGGGGAGGAGGGGGTGGGGGGGAGGGGGGGAGGGGGGAGAGAGGAGGCACCCACACTCCTCCTGGCTGTCAGAGGGGGGAGGGGGGGAGGGGGGAGAGAGGAGGCACCCACACTCCTCCTGGCTGTCACAGGGGGAGGGGGGAGGGGGGGAGGGGGTAGAGAGGAGGCACTCACACTCCTCCTGGCTGTCACAGGGGGAGGGGAGGAGGGGGGGGGGGGGAGGGAGGGGGGGGAGAGGGAGGGAGGGGGGGGGGGGAGGGGGAGGGAGGGAGGCACCCACACTCCTCCTGGCTGTCACACTGAGCTGGGTATTCACATGGTGACAATTCACAGATGTGACAAAAGATATTAGCTAAAGTAAGAACTCCAAAGTGACAGCATCTGTTTTGGTATATCTCTAATGTAATATCATTACGCTACAGCTCTAATAATGTACTTATACCTCAAATAATTCCCTCTATACCTTTAACAATGTACTCTGTACCTCTAATAATGTACTGCTCAGCTCTAATAATGTTTGTTTTTTACGTATAATAATATACTGTGGGTCCAATTATGCACTGCATGACTAATAATGTACTGTACAGCTCTAATAATGCACTGTATGGGACCACATACCATACTGCCTTTACTCGTAGTACATCCTCCTCTCTCGACTCTACCATATGTCAGTTCCGTTCGTCTTTATTCTCCTTACTTCTTGTTCCCACTTGCAGTGGCCTTGCTCGTGACCCCTACTCCCCCGTACATCCATTCTTCACAACACCGCGCTCCAATCAGAAATCGGTAGGCTAGTTACCAAGTAGATACCGAGACCGTTTTTTTCTTTTTAACAACATCCCACCCTTCCTCGCATACACCCCCTCCCTCTTTCCACAGTCAATTTCTGAAGGTTTCGCACTCTCGTATTCAACGGAGGTATTAGTGACGGTAGATGAATGTCTCCTAGCTTTTTCCCCATCAGCCATACGTTCTGCACACGTGCACCACACGATTAGAGCTCCAGACGCAAAACACTGCTACTTTACTGAAGGCTCGATCAAGTCCTACGCACTGATTGGCTAGTCGTGCCAGTACATTCTTCCCTCCCCGCACACAATTTGAGCTTTGACCTACCAGTTATCATTTAGCAGAGCGCGTAGGGAAAGGTCACAGACATCGTATGATTTTGAATAATAATTACCACATTTGCGAGTCGGTCGCGGGTGTTATTTATGTAATCCGGTCGCTAGCCACGAGTGTACACCAAGCAAGTTTGATAAAAAGTTTGGCGTGATATTACCATCCCTGGCAACGTTTGACTACTAAAATACCTCCGTATGCCAGCCTCGTCCATTAATTGCATGTCGGACAAATTATCCCTTACTCCTCAGCGTGAGAAGTAACATGGCTACACCTTGTATTTTGACTCAACATTGCGTGCTAGCGTGTTAAACGGTTGAACTACTTGAGTCTCACGGCGAATGCGTGAACCTTGAGAGGCTTGTTGTTATGACAAGGATGATGGTTTGGTTTGAACATTTGTGAGGCTAAATATTGTTATCACCCTGCTAACACAAAGCCTATCTCATCTCTGCTGCTAATAATTGGTGGGGACCAACGGTCTCTTAACATCGGTAAGGACACGTTCTGCCTCTAACAGTCTGCATGTCACACAAATGGGGCTTCTCCAAAGAGACAATGCTGTGTACAGTGTATTTCTCTCACAAAGCCTGCAATTCAAAGACAGAATTTTCTGCACCATGCCATGGGAGAACATCAAAGTGAAAAGGTAATCCTTCTGGAGACTGGACCCCCCAGAGACAACTCTACAGCACAGAGGGGGAAAGGGGGGAATTGGATTAATGACACGGCCACAAAAACACTTCCGGTTAAGCAATAACGCACAGTCGATTATGTAAACATGTGGATGGCCTGATGTCCTTTGCTCCCTTCGTGAAGTGATTAGCCATGAGAGGAACGGCAAACGCTGTTCACAGAACAACTTGACAGTGCCAGCCCACTTCATTATATCATTACACTTCACTCGACTGAGCAAATGGGTTGCCTGGCCCATCGTTCCTTAAAGAGACTGTTCTAATGATCAAGCCACTTTTACAAATACACAATGAATACAAATTTGACCGCAATTATTGACATAATCATTCACTTGTGTGAGAACTGTTTAAAACAAACAGACTCAAGATTGAAGGGCAAACATGCTAATTTGGTTCATGGAGGCACTTCAATATAATAGTAAATAGAATAGAAAAATAATAGGATTTACACATTTGAAAGAGCATTCAGTGTACTGCAGCCATAATATGTTGATTGAAGTTGTTAATGAGACAAGCTAAGTTTGAGAAAGACAGACATGGATAAAAGCGTCTGCAAAGTGAATACATTATATTATGACAGTCCCGAACAGAATTAATTGTGGAGTGCAAATATATCCGGTCTGAGGTAAACATATTAGCAGCGGCTGCATGTATCAGATGTGTGTGAGACAGTGTGTGAGCTGAATTTGAGTTGGCACAGAGCTTCAGCTATATTTCTGAATCTAGATTCTGTTTGTGACCTTGTTATGAAGTTCTACAGACTTGCTGCAACAGCAGCTGGAATGTGAACACCTGAGATTTTCCCCAGCTCTTCTGTCAGTTAGTGAGGAGAAATATCACCCTTCTCACACCCTGCTGATGAAGGCATCATCGGAGAATGTCACTTGGAATGATTCAAATAAAGCTCACTCCAAAATGAGGTTTCAGAGCATAGCAACGACAACTCTGTCCTCTGTTTCTGTTATCTTGCTGCTGTTCACTGTGGCAGAATATTTTGTGCTACATGTCGTATAAAAAAACAAAATGTATACACAGTTAATCATATAGGAATCCAAAATGTATATATTGTAAATTATATAGGAAAACAAAATGTCTATACTGTAAATTATATGGGAATCCAAAATGTATAGACTATAAATTATATAGGAATCCAAAATGTACATACTGTCAATTATATAGAAAACCAAAACTTAAGAATGCAGTCTTAATGGTCCTCAAAAACAAATTAAGATTTATACTGTCTAATTAACAACAATCTGTGTGCATATTCAGTATTTGTTGTAAAGTGAATTGAATTGGTAAAATGAACTCCTACTGGCTTTGTGCTTTGGATAAATAATTTTAATAGCAAAATGTAATACTGAATATCAAGCAGTAAGAGAAGGTCTCCATCACATATAATGTAAGGTAAGTAATTTAAGGACAAAAATGTCGATGTCATAATACTACTCAGAATGTTAATCCTCTGTGCAACATCTTCAATTCTATCAAAGACGCCCAAAATAGCAACTCAACACTATCAAGCTCAGGGATTTACTGCAGAACGTTCTCGTTAGCAAATCCAAGGGTCAGTCATTCACATGAAGGCCAACACGGCTTGAATCTCATACACTTTTTAAGGGCTCATTATCATACACCCAAGTACCATAGAACTGTGATTTTTCGACGGACATACATGGACACATGTTCCAGAGACCCCTGCATGCAAAGGGTGTTCCCCCAGGACGAGCGCTTCCCTCGCACAGTGACCCCCCACCTTCGGGGGCACACGTGAAGAATACACTTGAGCAAGGACTGGCAATGAGGTCAGGAAGTCAAAGATGGAAGCGTTGTCGTACCGTCATGGCAGGTTCTAGAGCAGACTGCATGAGCAGCGTCATGGCTGAGAACAGGTTCTAGAGCAGGCTGCATGAGTAGCGTCATGGCTGAGAACAGGTTCTAGAGCAGGCTGCATGAGTAGCGTCATGGCTGAGAACAGGTTCTAGAGCAGGCTGCATGAGTAGCGTCATGGCTGAGAACAGGTTCTAGAGCAGGCTGCATGAGTAGCGTCATGGCTGAGAACAGGTTCTAGAGCAGGCTGCATGAGTAGCGTCATGGCTGAGAACAGGTTCTAAAGCAGGCTGCATGAGTAGCGTCATGGCTGAGAACAGGTTCTAGAGCAGGCTGCATGAGTAGCGTCATGGCTGAGAACAGGTTCTAGAGCAGGCTGCATGAGGAGAGGGCATCAATATTCCATTATCTTTCTTCTTGGGAATTCTCCCCTGAGATGGCTTAGTGCATCTTCTGTTCTCTAGACAAAATATTCTCTCCCCCCCAGAGCATTGCTATGTCCTGCTCTTTCACAGGGAATGAATTCTGTGCAGTGTTTTAAGGGAGGAATTCATTAAAGACAAAAAAAAACACTACCTTCGGTCATTATTAATGACACACATTGTCAAAGCTGTTTGGTAGAGTTCCCCTGGAGTTGAAATGTATGCGGCTTGACTCGTCCAACTTCACAACCACCACTGCGACATTTAAATGTCTTATTGGAAAGAGGTTTGGATAGTAGGGGTGGGGGGAGAAATCGATTCACATTTGAATCGCGATTCAGATCGATTCACAATTCGATTTTCTTTTTTTTTTTCATCTCTGAAAAATTGAAAGTTGAAAAACATTTCCTCTATTTTTTAAGAGATTAGCATTAAGCTGTGGTGTATATTACGCTGTGTATGGCATCATAGAGATCCTGCTGAATATGACCATGATCTCACACAGCATGTTCTGGCTACAGTCTTAGTGCCCTTGTACCTAGTTTATTCACACAGTTCACTGACAGCATGTAGTCCATCTGTTCCAATGTACTGCATGAGGTCAAATGTACTAAAATATCCCCCACAGTACTCAGACGTCATTTAATGAGTGGAATGGAGCTCGAATGATGGTGTGTTAGCGTGATCGCTGAGGAAGCGGAGTCGAGAAGGTAGAATAATTTACGCACACCTTAAAAGTTGTTAATTTGAATCACGGGTGTGTTATAATGAGCTGAAATTGTTATTTTTCGGTGTATACTTATAGGTGTTTGTGAAGTTTATTTATTTATCTATGACGTTATTTTTTTTCACTCTTCACTAATGAGGCCTTGTTTTGTGTCTTTCAATCAATACCGTTGAACGTCAGTGGAAAGCAGTCCAGTGTACCTCTCAATCCCTTCTCCCTTTAGCTCATTCCACCCCATTAATAAAACAACAGTTGCCACGGTTTACAGTGGATGCTGTTGACATCAAGTGAAATTTAAGACTGAAACGGTATGATTTTGAGAGTATTTTGCCGACGCATGGCAGAAACCCTAGCCGCCCCCAGGCAGGAACCTCCCTCCAAAGCTACTTCACCCTCAGCGTGTTGACAACCTGTCTGCTCAGGCCTGTACCACAGTCTGCTAAACCACATACGGTTCCTTGGCTTTATATACAAAAAAATACTGCTAGAACCGAACCACTTCTAGTCCTTGATTATTTCTATGTCGCTTTGGATAAAAGCATATGCTAAGTGAATAAAACGCTGTGTGGCTTTGGGCTCCGAGGCTGCTGCATGATGGGAAAACAACAGCACAATAAAGAGCTTGTCTCAATGCCTCAGCGCTCATTCATTGCGGCCCGATCATCTACTGACTGGAATAATGTCTAGTCCATCAGCATCATCATGATCATCATCATGACAGCCTTTCACAGTGAAACTGACACTCTGGAGTGTGTCTGAAAACACATGCAGGGAGACAGAGTCCGCTTTTTGGATGTCAGGGAGTGAGTGATCATAAAGAGGCCCCAGGGTGACCTGGCAAGGAAGCTAATCACTGTTTCATCCGTCAAGAGAGCGTCGATATCAGAAGCAACTTGAGGTGTGGAGGTGACAGACAGCAATGTAGAGAACCCGTGTTTTCACACTGTGTTTCCAGGGCATTTTACCCCATTAGCTTTCCATCGTTTCATCCATCAACAGATATAGGATCATTATAATTCAGCGACCTCAGTAAAGTGTTTATGTAAAAGGTTGGGGATCAAGGAGACAGAGAACATTTGACCAGGCACTGGTCAGCTTCACTGCCAATATCCCCCCAGTGGCCCCACCACACCCACCCCACAACAACAGGATCAGCAGCATATGTTCCTCATTACTCCTCTTTAGTCCCAGACACCCCTTCCTGCTTCCTACACACACACACACACACACCCACACCATGATCGTGTTCATGGCTGATTGAACCATTATGGACTTCACTTAAAGAAAGATGCCCACCCACCAGCACATTCAAACACAGGAATAGATTTAACCCTTCTGCAATTACCGCTAATCGGAGGCCAAAGGCATCCGTAATGGATTTCAATAAGGCAGGATTGACACCCCAGACTGTGATTTATGTGTGCTGGCCCGTCCTGTAGAGGGAAAGTGGTTTAAGAGAAGAAGCAATGGCTAGAACTGTGGACATGTCAATCGGCTGTTTTGAATAGGGACAGAGGGCATGAGGGAGGCTGCAGTAAACAAGGTGACTATTGGCTGTTTGTCTGTTGATAAGAATAGACCTTTCTAGAAGATTGCTGGATGTGTTCATGTGTAGCATTGTGAACACCTTTCAACAGCTGTACTCTCTCTCACTCCCTCTCCCATAGGTAAAGAGAGAGACAAAGGGTGACAGAGCTAGAAA
This sequence comes from Hypomesus transpacificus, assembly GCF_021917145.1. Lineage (NCBI taxonomy): Eukaryota > Metazoa > Chordata > Actinopteri > Osmeriformes > Osmeridae > Hypomesus > Hypomesus transpacificus. The sequence continues at coordinate 13,328,437 of NC_061081.1, read as the reverse complement.
GAGAGAGCAAAAGAGAGAGTGAGATAAAGAGTTGATGAGAGAAAGAAAGAGAGGAAGAGAGAGATGGAGAGACAGATTGCACTTCACGCTAGTCTAACACACACTCTTCCAGTCTTCTGTTATTTCACACTATATGTAGGCTACTGCAAGCTTACTATCCCTCTCTCTACCTTCATGTGTCTCTCCGTTTCTCCCTGTCTCTCTCCTTATCTCTCTCTCCACCACTTCATCTCTCACCACATTTCTTATTATATCTCCATCTTTCTCTACATCTCTTTCTCTCCATGTCTCCCTCACTCTCTTTCCATCTTTCTCTACATCTCTTTTTCTACATGTGTCCCTCCCTCCCTCGCTCCCTCGCTCCCTCGCTCCCTCCCTCCCTCCCTACGTCTTCCTCCAGTGCGCTATGGACTGTTTGATGTATTTTCAGCACGGGGCATTTGGTTGGGATTACTGTTAATTATTCAGGGCTGTTCTTCCCTGCTCTCCTACCTGGCGTGATGTACAGGGCTTTTAGAATGAATCATAGACCGCTGCTTGTTCAGGACTTAAGCTCCATATATACTCGTGGAAAGAACAATTCAGGTGAGAAACCCACGCCCCATTTAGTTACACACAGGTCTGTCACACGGACTGGAACAGGCTACTTATGGACGGAAGCTGACATACAAGCACCCACACTAACAAGCGACCAGACTATTATGGCAGTTGACGAGCCGTGTCAGAGAGGCCGAACGCCCCGCCCAATCCCCAACTCCCCGCTGCGAGACTAGATGCAACTTCAACAGAACAGACAGGCTGTACGCAGTGGGATACGGTTAAAATAGACTACAAACAAAACAATTTACCTTCCTGCAAATATTCGTTAAGTATAGGTAGGGCGCTTAGTATTTTAAGTGAATTATTTTCAGTTTATTTAGTTTTTCTATTGACATGTTAACCTACATGTTGTTGCTATTTGAATGTACGAAAATACGTGCGCATCCCCTTGCAGTATAACTAGGTAGCATAACCTGCTAAACTACAACGACTATTAAAATAACCTACTTACATTTAATATGACCATCAATTTATTTTGTATGAATTGTGTCAAGGTGTCTTGATCAGAATCACGACCACAATCTATTCAATTTGATAACCTACCTCGGGTTAAAATATACTTCATTTTCGAAGTATAATCCCAAAGAGCCTCCTTTTGTGTGCGCGGATGAATAAAACTGGTCTCTGCTTCAAAATCCGCGATCCGGGTAAGAGAAAACGGTGACAAACCCAGGTCAGCGTCCAGAAAAAGTTTAGCCCGATGATTTTACCTTGAAGCGGACTGGAGAACGCGGTCTCCCTATGACTCCGCGCTCGGTCATTTGAGATGTGTACGCGGCACAAAATCTTCTATTTACATCCAGACAATCCAGAGCGTCTCCAAACAGACCACCTCACCCCACGGGTGGAATCGACCGAATAGGTAAGAAAATGGCAAGAATACATAAACAACCGTCACAGTGTAATCCACTGAATTTGAGCATATCTATCCATCCGTCCCTCGTTGTCCAACTCGGGAGTTATCCTGTGAGTGTGCACTGCAGATGGGCGCGCGAAGGTAGCATCACATGTACCCCTCCAACGCGGATCTGCTCCGGAGTTAAAGGGAGCCCGGTGTGCGCGCGCGCCTTAAACAGAGGCACCGTGTTGGGGTGTATCAATGCTATCAGCTCTAAGTGAAGTTGGTTGAGCTCTTACATCCAGGCAACACACAACGAAATTGAACCCTAAAACATCCACGGTCTATAATTACCAAATCATTGCAGTTGCCTAGCCCTCGCATCCCGATGCTTTTCGGAATAGAAAACGCCACCTGAATCGTTTATAATATTATACCTGCCTCACACCTTTAGACGTCCTTGTATGCGGACGACGGCCATGACGTTATCATATAAAAATGTATATCACTCTATCCATAGTGCCTTATTTTTCTATGGTTAGATTTAACAGTGGTTTAGCTTAATGTACAGCCGTGGCCAAAAGTATTGGGAGCGACATATATTTTGTGTTTGCAAAGCTTGCTGGGCCTGCTAACATAATTTCAGTAAGTCATAGCACAGGGGAAAGTGTTAACTAGTTCTAGCCAGGTGAAATCACTCTCTTTCTGATTGGATTTTAAGAGCAGATTGACTGCTGTAAAAGAGGAGACCTTTTGCATATGAAAATGTTCGCCCCCAAAAGCTTGAAAAAATATGAAATGTGCCTTATTGTATTCCAGTACTCTATAGAAACATGTGAAAACATTCTCTTCAAATACTGAACCAGCAAACTTTGTAAAACACATCATTTGTCATTGCCAAAACTTATGGCCATGACTGTATTTTTAGGCTGCCAGAATATAGACACAGTAGACTATATCCCACACAACTTTTGTCTCACGTGGAGAAATTGTATTTTTTAAATGAATCATCCCATGCAAAGCATGAGGTCATCCAGATTTGATTACCACCGACCATAGGCGGAAATCCCTGGGGGACAGGGGGGACACGACCCCCCCCATCTTGGGAAAAATATGATTTGCCCCCCCCCCCCCCAATAAGTCACTGTAAACACAACTATGTAATTTCAATAATATTAATTATACGCAATGAAAGCACTTTGCTGATAATGGACACAATGGTGTTTTTTTTAATGTGCAATGTGTTACAGCAGTCATTTTGGTGTCCCCTTCAGGAATTACTCTTGAGGACCTATAGTTATAGAGCTTAATATATGTCTGTTGTGTATGCTTCTGTAATATATTTGTTATTTCTTGTCTTTCTGACTCCTCGGGTTGTTCACTCGTGCTCAGCATCAGTAAACAACAGTCTTTGCCAGGTCCATTTTCTCCTGCATGAATTAATGATGTCTTCATAAATTAAGCACGTTGCCTCATCTATCCGGGGACTTGTTATAAAGGCATGTGAAATAATGCGTATCATTTGGATGTATATAAATGGCAGGAACAACAGATTGCCACATGGGTTTACAAAGTCACGTCGCCTTTCACACCTTTAACAAAAACACAAACACTGATATTATATTCATACAAGTTTATCTGCATTCTGGAATGCAGTTGCTGTTCTTCATGGTTAATGGGCAGTACTGTGTTGTAGCCTCTTGCAGTAAATTATTGAATCATGGGTCTCCGAGACATTTAGAACGTCTCTGTAGCTGCACCTATCTCTCCCACTCTTTACCAATAATACACATTGTTGTGAGAGACTGAGGAGAATCACTGTGGGTGTTTTAGCTATCTGGGCAGAGTACAGAACAGGAAGCGCTTGTGACTCAGACCTTCTGAGATGCCTGTGTGCTTTTATTCCATAGTCAGCGTATTTGTTCTGAAGTCTCTGGATTTCCTCCAGTGGTAGAGTTGTATGCATAACCTACTCTACATAGAGCTACGGTGCTGCTCATATGAAGTTGGGAGTGGTGGAGGAGAGTTAGCGTTATCTTCTGCAGCACAATCAATGATTGGAACAAGACGGAGATTGAGTGGTGGTAACAGCCACCTTGTATCGGATGCCCAACTATTAATATTCATGTGACAGTCCTCAGATAGGGAACTCCAAGCCCCTTAGCCCCAGAGAAGGAGAGGTCCATATGAATGTTAATTAACTGGTCTCAATCTCCTCTGGGGTGGAGAGGAACATGAGCGCCTAAGCCAGCGTTTTTGTGTCAAGTCATCAATTAAGAGTCGGGTGGCTGAGCGGTTAGGGATTTGGGCTCGTAATCAGAAGGTTACCGGTTCGATTCCCGGCTGTGCCAATGATGTTGTGTCCTCGGGTAAGGCACTTTACTCTACTTGCCTCGGGGGGAATGTCCCTGTACTTACTGTAAGTCGCTCTGGATAAGAGCATGACTAAATGTAAATGTGTGCTTGTGTGTGAGTCTGCCTTGGGTCTTACTAACTAGAAGACGGTCCTCTCTGCTTCTCTAGTGAAACAGAGGTCAGTGACGTGGGACAAGTACCAAACTGTCGTATGAACATTCCATGAGTCAGAGATTAAATCCTGCAGCAGGTATTCAGTGTTTTAGAAAGGCTGCAAAAGATCTACACAACATGGGTTGGATGACGTGAGCTGTCCAATGTTGGAAAAAAAGAAGGGATTTGATCTAGGTTGTCTGCAAATATTCAGTTCATGTTTATTGCACGTACTGCCACCAGTGTTTTCATTCAGACCTAATTAGGCTGTCCCTTTCCATAATGGTGCCATCACACACATACCCACTCACCCACCCACACAAACACACACACACAGACTCACACATACACATAATATGTACACATTGACAGACGCACACACGCACACTTCAAATAACATGGGCGGTTTCATTCAGCACCGTGGCAAAGTGGCTTGGCTGGTGAACGTGCATCACACCATGGGTATATTTGATCCCGGCTGTAATTGATATTCATCTAATCCCCCCCCTTCAATTCTAGACGGTTAGACATGCTAAAATCAGTGCAATCCCTTCTACTCATGCTCTAAAGCCTTCTCTTGCTCAGGCAAATTGATGTGTGTCCCCCAAGGGGCCTCCAAACACTGTTAATCTGTTAAATCCAAACGTAATTACTGCTCGCTTCCTATCCTATCTGGAACAGGTCTGACGGCTCCTCCTGTGTTAGTCGTGTCACCAGACAGCAGGTCCTGGTCCGTTGTGGTAGAGGGGGGAGGCTCAGTGTTTCTTTGTCTTTCCTTTCCTATAGGTACACTCTTGCACTTTTGAGGTTTATGTTGTTTAGTAATTTGTGATTTGTTTAACGACATGCTCTTATGTTTTTCTTCCCATTGGCACTTATTTGCTTTTCACAATGTATGCTTCATGTTTTGGCTCCCCGCAATGTTTTTGGGGCTATCGCGTTGTTTATGATCATTGACCTATCCGTTTTTGTTAAGCTCTCTCTTGGAAGTCACTTTGGATAAAAGCGTCTGCTAAATGAATAAATGTATATGTAAATGTCTTCTCACATGGAAATGTGTGTTTGGAGACAATGTATATTAGGTTGGTCCTGCTTACACAGTGAATAAGTAACGTTGACTAGCCTGTTGCCATAATTCAGAGGTCTTTTTGCACGACAAGAGACGAGACCGTGCAAAAACTTCTTGGTCGTTTCTGAACTGTTTTTTTTCCCCTCAAAGAGTTGAGAGATGCTCAAAATGCAGCATCGCTCTTCCTGTGTCTTGGAATCTCAGAATTATTAATGGCAAAGAGTCAGACTTGAGAAATAGAGAGAAAGAGACAGAGAGAGAGAAAGGGAGAGGGAACACACTTTGCCATCTTCTGCTGACTCCAGTAGAACTTGGGGGGGGGGGGGGTGGGGGGTTGACTCCAAAAGTGCAAAGTTTACTTTTGATGAAGTGGTGTTGAAGAGAGACGTTTATTTTTTTTGCGTATTATCCAGAGGGAGGTGTCTTCGCTATTGATCGCTAGCCACAGAATGGATGGCAAAATGCCTGGAATGAAACTTTTAACAGTGTTTTCTTCTACTGACCTCTGCAAACATTGTGTGTTTTGAGATGCTGTTTAAGCAATGTGTGCTCTGGTTCCTGTCACCTTCTCTTCAGCTACCTACTCCATATATCCTATCACACCTACCCTGGGGAAATCACAATGTAGTTGGGGACCAAAAAGGACCAGTCCAGTCTCCAAGGCCGTGCCTGGACCCTTAATGCCAGTGTTAGGAGATGGGCAGCACTAATGACGGGGGTACCAGTAGGGGGTCTGTCACTGGAGGAGTTGACCAGTGGGGTGGAGGTGACATGTAGGTGACCTTGACCAGTGGGCGGGGAAGGGAGGGTTGTGGGCAGGGAGGGGCGGGGGAGGGGGGGTTGTGGGTGGGGGAGGGGGGGTTGTGGGTGGAGGAAGGAGGGTCGTGGGGGGGCGGGGGAGGGGGGGTTGTGGGAGGGGCGGGGGAGGGGGGGTTGCGGGTGGGGGAAAGAGGCTTGTGGGAGGGGCGGGGGAGGGAGGGGCGGGGGGAGGGAGGGGCGGGGGAGGGGGGGGTCGTGGGCGGGAGAGGGAGAGGGAGGGTTTTGGGGGGGGGGTGTATTATAACTGGACAATGAGAGTGTTAGGTGTCCGGCTGGAGAGCAGAGGCCACAGGACGTAACACCATCCCTCTTCACCCACCAAAGATCTCCACAGAAGTTCATTAATCACCACTATTGATTCGCTGTCACTTTCCCCACGCTGGGGCTGAGAGCGTCACATGGTTCACCCTCACAGCGGCAAGGAGACCCCCTCCCACGACTCACACTGGGTGTCGCCATGGCGGCGCCCTTTCACTCTCAGCTCCCCCCCCCCCCCCCCAACACACCCATACTCAACTCTCTCTCCAGCAGAACAGTTCTTTAACTGTCTGTGAGGTCCATCCGTGTTAACCTCATCATGTTTCTGTTTGCATCGTTATTCATCATTAACTAATCATTTTGATCAGTTCACAGCCTCTTTGCTGGTAGTTTATTAACACTGTATGCCATGCTAGAAAGCATACAGTGTTGCAGAGATTTGGCCGCAGAGATTTTATATTGTTGTTTTGATAAGCGTGTGTATGATTCATGCCCTTGTGAAGTTAGGCAGCTTTTGAAGTCTGTATTTTAGACGTCAGTTCTTTTGTTACAGGGATTATTATGTGTTGTGTTTAAGTCTCTCGTGTTTGGCTGCCTTTCCATATCAATCCAAACACTTTCATGTAATCAAAAGGGAACTGTCAAAGAACATCAACTAATTATCCTTCATGTTCATCTCTTCATTCTCCCTAATTAGTCTAACGTCTCTGGTGGGAGATCTTTGATATGTTACGTTCATGGACAAGTCAAAAGTTATTCCCCAATGTGATTCTTCTTGTAATGAATCACTGTCGATGTATGGTATGATGATGGTATAATGTGATGAAAGGTAAGTTTTCCCTGCGAGGGAGAAATAACGACATCCACAGACACCTCGTCCCCTGAGGGTTTCAATCCAGTGGAGGAAAGCATTGAGGTCAATCTTCTCACCCAGCAAGGCCTCTGAGACCGCCTCAAGGACTTCCCAGTCTATTTGTTCTTGGGTTTAGCAGGAGAGGCAGGTGCCCTGCGGTCGTGCTGACAGTTGGGAACAGTGTGCGAGGAACCGTAGTGCCGTGGTTCATCTCCCTTGTGACTCTCACCGACACGCATACACACACGCGGAGACAGGCACACTTGGACACACACACACACAGAGACAAAATCCCACGTAGACACACACACAGGTGGAGATACACAAACACTTGGAGAGACACACGTACACTTGGAGAGACACACACAGAGAGACACACGTACACTTGGAGAGACACACACAGAGAGACACACGTACACTTGGAGAGACACACACAGAGAGACACACGTACACTTGGAGAGACACACACAGAGAGACACACGTACACTTGGAGAGACACACACAGAGAGACACACGTACACTTGGAGAGACACACACAGAGAGACACACGTACACTCACACACTTACACAAATAAGACCATTACCACATTACTTGTGTTCGTGCTGTCATGTACATGTCAGAGGGGCCAGGGCTAAAAACATCTCAAAACAACATGTTCCTTGCGACTGTGAATGCGGCTTTATATTCATTTGTTTTTCTTTTCCGCTGAGAAGTTCAGAACATGGGGTCGCTCTTCTGAAAACAGACATAAAAATACCTGAACATTTATCCACATGGGATAACAGCACAGTCAGTACAGCACAGGGAGAAGAACACTGTCACAGTCTGAACAACAGTCAGAATAGTAATGTCGGTCCCAGCGATGCTGTCTAGGCAGCCACAGGCCCGGCAGGACTGGACAGAGCAGGTTCTGGATCAGAGCTCATGGACCCGTGTCTCTGTCACGCAGCGCTACTTACAGACCAGTGAAGAAACAGGACAAATATTGTGCAGAAAGGACACTAGAGTCATCATTTCCCACACACAAAAGTTTGGAATTATTGTAGTACTTTATCCACTCACTTTAACCACTCAGGGATTGAGTATTTTTGCAAAACATCCTGGTAGCTGTGTAAAACTGCTCTGGTTGGAATTATATGTAAATGGCCGTTAACCAGGGTAGAGGGAACTTAATAGATGGCTGTGGTTTTTACAGTGGTGGTTTACAAGGCAATCCATGGTGTCGTTTCAGTATTGTCGTGGATGAGTGCAGTGATAAGGACAGACTGCAAAGTCAAGGCTAATATTTTCAGTCTTGTTAGCCGTCTTTTCAGCGCTTAGATCACCAGTCTTCAGACACAAGCAAACAGTTGCGCGATCGATCGATTCATTCTGACACCTAGACAAAGGCCATGGTCAGTCTACCAACGCAAAGAGGATTATCCTGCCTGTCAAACATGCTCACGGACAGAAGATAACCTTTTATTTTCCCTTAGTTTAGTGTACCAATGTGTTTCCCCCTCCCCCGGTTAGAATTGTAAACAACATTCAATTTAATACTCATTATCGGGCAACAGTCATTCGGACTCTGCAGGGAGATTTCCTGTAGGGCCTGGCGGGTTGAGAGTGACTCAGAAGAATGTCATCATTAAACAAACGCTTCCATCCGCTTTCATATGGAGTCAGATGGCTGAGCGGTTAGGGAATCGGGCTATTAATCAGAAGGTTGCCGGTTCGATTCCAGGCCGTGCAAAATCAAGGTAGGGCACTTCACCTGTGCTTACTGTAAGTCGCTCTGGATAATAACGTCTCCCAATGAAGACATGTAAATGGTCATCCAAAGCGGATATACAAAAGGAATCTGCGATCTGTAGAAATGTAGTCAAATGCTCTAACTACTGAGCTCTACCCTTACCCTCAGCTCAGGGTTGAGAGAAAGCAGACACAGCTCTAGTGAAGACAACCGAGGAACAGAATGATTATTTTATTTATTTATTTAACCTTTATTTAACCAGGCAGAATCATTAAGAAAAAATTCTTACTTTCAGTGATGGCCTGGCAAAAAGCAGCTTTTTGAGGGAGAAGGGAAAGCGGCTAAGGAAGAAAAATCTGGTTAGAAAGCACAACGGCACACAACCACAGCAGTACAGACAGAAAAAAACAACAAAAAAGCAATGACAAAAACAAGCAGGTTAAACAAAGCAGGGCATTAGTGATGATAGGCTAAAGCCTTAGCCTCTGCAGAATTGGAGATGGCAAGGTGTGGCAAGGTGTGGCAAGGTGTGGCAGCTGTCACCCCAACAAAAAAGACTTGCCACCCCAATCTCGCTATGCTAAAATATATTATTGATACATTATAGTACATTTAATTAAATCATAGGCCATATTAAAATAATATTATTGTTATCATTAGAACTACAGTGTTACTGGTGGTAATTTCTTCCCAAGCCTGCTCTGTGCCACACCCCAAATACCTCCTGCCACCTCTTTGCCACCCCGGGTGTAGATGTCTGCTCTGCAACACTGTATCCATTTCACATTGCTCTATGCTGATATTTTATAGTGTGGCAAACTACGCTTTGAGGCGACGATCATTACGACAAAGTGGTAACAACCAATAGGTCTGGCTCGGGTTGATTTCGTTTTCCCAGCAAAAATAAACAAAACACTTAGCCTACGTATGTGTTAAGGGCTTGAAGATATGTGGCAAAAATAACAAATGAGAATGAAGTTTAGCTGACATAATGGGTTTCTTACTAGGTAATTTACAGTGTAAAACAGTGCTTTTTTACAGTGCTTTGAAACGTTCAACGGACGACGGTTAGACAAAAGTATCGAAGCATCAATCACCTTTCAGATTAGCTGCTTGCATTTCTCCAACTTAAATCAATTAAATCAATCAATGTAAAGAATGATCACTTTCAAATGGGTTTGTTTGCTGCTAAACAAGGCAATACTAAAGCAATTGTGCAACTCCATCGCATAGCAATTGGGTCAAGCACAAGCCCCAAATGAGTCATAATGTACAGCGGGAGTTGCACTCTCTCCCTCTAATGGTCTTCTGCGTTTTTAAAGCTCAGGAAATGTGGCCAGATCCTATCAATGGTTCACACCACCCAGACAACTTTAACAAGTCATTATCCAGGAAAACAGGGTTTTTTTCCGCAACAGAGAGTTTTTTTGAAAAATGGATCCATTGCACAATACACAGGGGTAGACAACTGTTTGGTAAAAAAAAAAAAAAAAAAAGCCCTTCGTCCTGCCCCCCCCCCCCCCCTCCACACACACTCTTTGCCCCCCCCCCCCCCCCGTACATCTCTTAGGATGAATAGTGTCGGCTAAATGAGCACATTATAATATTATTAGTAGCCTAGTATCATCTCCCATTGTTTGGATTAGTATCACGTTCTCCCATAGTAGGCAGGCATGGAGCAGTGCTCTATGTCCCTGGGATCATGCTGAGATTGAAACCAGATACATGTTCACTCCGGGCTGCCTGCCTGCTTTATTTACAGTCCTCTCTCTCTCTCTCTCTCTCTCTCTCTCTCTCTCTCTCTCTCTCTCTCTCACTCTCTCTCTCTGTGTCTCTCTCTCTTTCTCTCTCACACACACACACACACACTTAACACCCCCCCCTCTCTCTACCTCAACCCCCCCCCTATCTCTCTCCATCTCTCTATCTCTCTCTCTCTCTCTCTCTCTCTCTGTGTCTCTGTCTATCTATCTTTATCTCTCTCTTTCTCTCTCACACACACACACACTTAACACCCCCCCTCTCTCTCTACCTCAACCCCCCCTCCCCTCTCTCTCTCTCTCTCTCACACACACACACTTAACCCCCCCCCTTTCCCTCTCACACACACATTGAGGTCACATTATCTCCAGTAATGACTCAGTCCAGATGTTACTATTCCCCACTCCAACATACAAACATTTTGTCAGTCATTTTCTCATAGAGTGAACTGAGTTTGGGTCACGTGCCATTCCCCTCTCTAGGCTCTCTGGCATGGTCTAAAGTGATTACGCTGATTACCAAACCAGACAACAGTGGTCGCAATAACCAGGGCAAGAAAAATAGAAACTGGGGCATCATTTGTGAATCCTTTCTCTTCAAGTTGACATTTTAGCCGCTCTCTCTTTGTGTGTGTCTGTTTGTGTGGGTGTGTTTGTGTGCATTTGTGTGCCTGTGTGCGTGTGTTTGTGTGTTGTTCTCATGTCGAAAGCACCACACTCTCTGGGGTATTACTAAGTCAGGTGATACACAGTTCTGACCAGGATGAGACATGACTGCCATCTAGTGTTCATAGTGTCTACTGCACTGTGTACAACATGGACTAATACTGCAACATCTCTTGATAGTAGGCTACATTCAGAAAAGTAGCATAAATATTTATAGAATATCACTTTGTCACTTGTGCCACAACTCATTATGAAGAATTGCATTTATATTAGGTTTTTGTGCTGGGAGAAAAAATACATTACAGTAATACAAACAAATAGTACTGTTTCTCCATTCTGACATAAATAACCATGTTACAGTATTGCAGCCAAGAGTTGTTTACCAGCAAGGCTAGTGAATGGAAATGATTCCAACCACACCCCCAGTCTGTTTACACTGTTGTTGTTGTTGTGTTGTTGTTATTCTTATCTATTACTGTGTATGTGCATGTGCGAGAGTCTTACCGTGTGTGTGTGTGTGTGTGTGTGTATTTTTGGGTGTACACCGTCTATGTGCTATGTGTGTGTATAAATACTGTATGTAGGTGTTTGTGCGTAGGTGTTTGTGTGTTTGTGTGTGTGCATTGTGTGTATGTGTGTGTAGGTGTTTGTGTGTGTGTGTGCATTGTGTGCATTGTGTGTATGTGTGTGTAGGTGTTTGTGTGTGCATTGTGTGCATTGTGTGTATGTGTGTGTAGGTGTTTGTGTGTGCATTGTGTGCATTGTGTGTATGTGTGTGTAGGTGTTTGTGTGTGTGTGCATTGTGTGCATTGTGTGTATGTGTGTGTAGGTGTTTGTGTGTGTGTGCATTGTGTGCATTGTGTGTATGTGTGTGTAGGTGTTTGTGTGTGCATTGTGTGCATTGTGTGTATGTGTGTGTAGGTGTTTGTGTGTAGGTGTGTACTGCATCCGATTCAGAAAAAGCCTTCCTCCTGGGCCAGCGTGAGACAGTGAAATAACAGCCTCACGGCGCTACACAACTCCCATATCATCAGCCAATCATGAACTACACAGTACTGTGCCATGATCCTATGGGTCCCATATCATCAGCCAATAATGAACTACGTAGTCCTGTGCCATGATCCTCTGTGTCCCATATCATCAGCCAATCATGAACTACGTAGTACTGTGCCATGATCCTGTGTCCTATATCATCAGCCAATCATGAACTACGTAGTACTGTGCCATGCTATGTGCTGAACCCAGACGTGCTGTGGTTAAAAGGAGATCATGTGAATTTGAATGCTCTGAACCTGACAAAACCGTCACGCCAATGTCTTAGGGCTTGTGTTCACTGTTATCAATCTGAATAAAAGAGCATCTGCTAAATGACTAAATAATAATTAAAATATTCCTGTTCAATACTGTTTCATTTGACATTTACATTTAGTCATTTAGCAGACGCTCTTATCCAGAGCGACTAACATTAAGTACAGGGACATTCCCCCGAGGCTAGTAGGCTGAAGTGCCTTACACAACGTCAAGTTTTGTTTTTATCTCTAGTGTGGCCATAATGTGTTATACCACGTTGACCTCAAGGTGGCGTAACGTGCTACAGAGCAGTGGCAGTGAAAAGGATGTGGGACTTATGGCTTACGAAAGCAGCAAACATTTTATAGGTAGGAGTTCATTCAAAATCTTGAAGTTATTACATTTTGGGGGAGTGGCTTTGAAATGGGGTGGGGTGGGGGGGTCCCTAGGGGTCCCTAGCCCTCAAAACTTACAGATTCTGCCTTTCAGCTTTCTTAATGTGGTCTAACTCGTTCTGAGATCATATTGTGAATGCCTTTAATTAGAAATCAGAGTGAAATGTACTGTAACAGAAAGATGAAACACTGTATCAACAAAAGCAATAAAGGCAATAAAGTGAACAAGGACCCTACTATGCAGGAATGCAGCACACAAGTTATGTAATCATCCCCTTTCAACAACATTGTTAGAGAACAATTCCTGATCTGTACTGAGCACAATAACTGTGGTGTAACTGTTTTATCAACAGTTCCTGTAGAATAAAGTCATAATAAGGTTAGGAAAAATGTGTTCCGGTGTGTGTTTGAGAACCATGATTTTATTTATGATCCAAGGAAAATTGACAAGATATGTTTATGAGTCTGAGCACAACACACAACTCTTCTGTGACCTCAAACATAATCCTTTGCAGTGTGTAGAAGGATATATGCCATATGCAGAGTTCACAAGAAACACAATATTGTGTTTTTATTGTGCACAGACCAGGGAAGCAAATTCTACTATCATTCAGTAGCAAAGTACCTCCGTATAGACGCTCTGTGTCAGACCTAGGCACACAAAACAGCCTGCTTGGTGGCTGTGCTCTGCTTCTGCTAAATTCTAATTTAATCATTGGTTTCATCTGTTGCTTGTGTGCCCCTTTTTGTTTCCCGGTTACACCCTGTGTTCTGAGTTTCAGTCTGAGCCTTGATCCCCTAGTCTTCTGTATTTCTGTAAACCGTTCTGTATTTCTGACCATTTGTTTGCCTTCTGACTACGATTTTTGGATACACTACTTTGCCGTTAGCGGCTATTATGACCCTTTGCCTGTACTCAGATTATGATTTGTAGTGTCTATAGTCCTATCTGCCTGGACCTGTCTGCTTGACCACGCTCTGCCTGTTCCCTGACTACCCTGTGTCTTAATAAAACCCTCCTGGGTCTGGTCTAGTTACACTCCGTCACAACTGTTACGTGTTTTAATAAAAACATTTCAAGGATACGTGATGTGTACAACACAGGACATCTCCAATTGAATCTTTTTTTAATGTATATTATTTAATAATCAGCTAAACAAAACTTGCGTACACACATGCATATATCATTCACTAAAAAACTCTCACCCAACAATTAAAACTGTACATTCAATATATTATATACATTTTTAAAAAACAAACGTTAATCATGGGTTCAACTAAACTTTAACACGGTTAACAAATGTAGGTCCCAAAGCAGTCTTTAAAGTCGACGTTTCAACTCATTCTCAGTCAGACTTTACAGTAAAACCTACTGCACAGCGCTACAGTGCATTAATAAGCAACAGCCAGTTGCCACAGTATGGACATACAGAACTATAGGACCCTGACATAAACCAACATGTTATTTTGACATTTTTATGTATACTAGGAAACCACAAAGACTGTGGCACGAGATACTGCAAAGACTGCGGCTTTTGTGTTCTGGATTACCGCAAAGACTGCGGCCTGTGTTTGGTTGAGTCACATTTTTATTTATATTGGGATACCACAAAGACTGTGGCCTGTGTTCAGTTAACCCTAACCCTTTTTTACTTTTATTACTTGTATTATTGTTTTTATGTAAAGTACGTTGAGCTGCAATTCTTGTATTTTGCTATATAAATAAAGTCTTGTTATTATTATTATTAAGTTAATTGGCAGCGAGTCTGTTAGGAGTGTCTACCAAAACAAAACTACAGAGATCATTCTGAGAGTACAAAGATTAGGCCAAATCGCCCAGGCATTTTCAATACACCGATAGGTCACGGTTAAAGTTTAAAAGAAAACAAAGTTGAACTCAGCAATGCAATAAATAGTTAGACCTTTCTGCTTTAGGCACATAGGTACAGTAAAGGTTAAAGACTGGAATGTTTGTAAGGATCGGCTGAATTAGCCTGGGTGGGGGGATAGAGAGAGAGACCATCGGTATGGGTGGGGCAGAGTGTGGATGGAGGGGGAAGTCAGTCTGGTTAAAGGAGGGAGTGGGGTGAAGGTGTCAGTGTGGGGAGAAGGTAGGGGGGATACTCCATGGAGGTAGCCTGGGTGGAGGAGGGAGAGATCGTCAGCCTGAGGTAAGGAGGTCGTCCGGGCTGAAGGGGGGAGGGAGGGAGGTCGTCCGGGCTGAAGGGGGGAGAGATTGGTCAGCCTGGCCGCTCAGTAGACGGGCCGGTAGAAGACCTGCCCGCCGGCCAGCCTGCGTTTTAGCTCCCTCCACAGCAGGCTGCGCTCCCTCTGGGAGCCCTTCATGAAACCACGGTTCTCCTGGGCACGCCGCGACAGGTAAGGGATCACCTCGTTCACCGGTCCGTATGGAACGTACTTATACACCGGGAAGCCTGCCTGACCTGGGAGAGAACCGGACAAACACAGGTGTAAGAGGAACCTGCCTGACTTGAGCGAGTGAGAACTGGACAAACACAGATACTGTATTTATTCAGCGGATCCTTTAGCCATACAATGCGGATTTGAAAGTGGGACGTCTTGACAGACATGGCAAAAGGACACACATCCTTCACTCAAGTAATTGAAAAATTCAACAACAAAATTCAACCTCGACACTTTTTTTGTTAAACTTTTTTTTTTAAATATTTAACCTTTAGGAAATTATTTTCCAAACCTTTTCAAACAGATTTCTATATATATATATAATTTTTTTTACATTTCTTACATTTCTTACATCTCCCCCCCCCCCCAATAAAAATCAACCTTTTGAAACTTTTTTCCAAAATATTTTTTCAACCTTTCTAAACTTTTTTTATCCCAACCTTTTTTCCACACACAGTGAAAGGAGCCTGGCTAGAACATTTAAGAGGTATAAAGTACAGATATTTGTGTCAAAAAATGTAAGGAGTGAGACAAAAGTTGTCAGAAAATGTATAGTGAAGTAAATTACCGATTCCACAAAAATCTACGTAAGTACAGTAACAAAGTATTTCCCATCTCTGCCTCTTGATTTGCATTCAAATGCTCTACCACTAAGCTACACCTATTCCTGGCAGTTGTCTTGGGTGAAAAAAAATCATTTCTTAACAACAACACGACAAGTCAATATCTAGAATACTGTTTGCAGGAGCAACTTGAAAGGACATGCCTGCAACAGGCCCCAGGTCCCCAGGGGTGAAAAAGCTCCACCTTTGAACAAAAGATCCTGTGATGTTTACGCAATAATCAAGTGTTTACATTCAGTACCTAGGGGGAAGCTGATTTGGTCACACATGCCGAGCAGCTGTCCAAAGTAGACCTTGTTCTCCGTGGGCGACAGACCCATCTCGTTCATCCTGGTGTGAGAGAAAAACATCATCCAGTTACACAAGAGAGGAACACACATGCTCCTCTCATTGAGCACATGCTTTTGGCCAAAGTGACATTCTCTACAAGGGGAATTTGAACCTGTGACCCCGTGACCTGCAGTTGACTGCTCTAACCACAGGCCAACATTCCTATGTCCATGGTGTATTGTATGAGTATGAGATGAATGCAAAGCAGTCGTTACTCAAACTTGGTCAACTGTCTGTCATTATGTTCTGAATGTGTTACATGTTAACATGGCAAATGCTTTTATCCAAAGACGTGCAGGGGAGAATTGAACCCGGGTCTCTTGATCTGCAGCCACAGGCTCTACAGCGAACCCCTGAGCTATACCCCTGCCCTTGGAGTTCTCATTCTGTACAATGGCTCTTGAGCGAGAGTGCGGTCTTACTTGTCCAGGGTGAACTTCACTGTCTCCTCATTGTGTGACGCCACCATGACGTTGGCCCTGCGGTTGTGGTTGATCTCCTCCAGCACGTACTCCAAACACCTTCAGAGAGGATGGGAGAGAAGGGGAGAGTTCACTTTTGGATTCACCCCAAACCGACTCACCACAGGTGACCGATTCAAACGAGCAAACGACTCACGAGCAAACCGACTCCCAAGCACAACCGACTCACACAGCAGTGGAGTGGATACAGATCCGGGTGAAAAGTGATAAGGCTCACCCAGGGCTTTACAGGAACTTACTTGTGGTACATCCTGTTAGTGGCTTCGTAGTCGGGGTTGATGGGGTCCTCGTAGCCGATCTCCTGGGCCCGGGACCTCTCCTGGTACATGTACGCCCCTCGGACCAGCTTGGCGCCGAAGAACCAGCCTTCCCTACGAGACAGCTCCACGTCCACTGACACGTTATCATAGGCCTCCTGTGGAGACAGAGAGGGGGGTCACTTACATTTGTCATTCAGCAGACGTTCTTATCCAGAGCGACTTATAGTAAGTACAGGGACATTACCCCGAAGCAAGTAGGGTGAAGTGCCTTGCCCAAGGGTCGGGAATCAAACTGGCAACCTTCAGATTACTCGCCCGATTCCCTAACCGCTCAGCCACCTGACTCACACTTATATATAGGACACACCCACACACACACAATACATGCACACACACCTCAAATGATATATATGCACACACACACACTATACATATGCACACACACACACACTATACATATGCACACACACGCACTATACATATGCACACACACACAAACACGATACATATACACACACCCACACAAACACATGATACACACACACACACACATATAGACACACACCTTGTGATCTCAAGTCGCAAGGGTCTATTGCATTTGTTTTAAACAGGGTAGATGAGTAACAGCAATTCTGGTCATATGAAATCATAACCTTGAGTGTATGCATGATAAAACCAGAAGTGCTACTAAATGGATCTAGAGGCTGATACGATGTTCACTCTGTGTATTCAGCTGCCGCACACACACAGGGCCAACACGGACTGTTATCAGTGTAGTGTGTGTGTGTGTGTGTGTGGGGCATACCTTGAGGTAGCACTGGAAGGTGTTGAAGATGATGGGTTTATTCCTGTTAAAGATCCTCTGCATCTCCAGGGTCAGTCTGGTGATGGCGGGCTGAAAGTACGTCTGCTCTGCATCCACCATCAGCCTCACCCCGTTCTCCACTGCGTACTGGGAAACCAGAGCCACACAGCGGTCACCTCCCCTTCACCTACGACCGCGTGACACCCCTCCTCCGCCCCCCACCGGAAAACATCCGTCCTCCCTTCACCGGCTGTGTATACGCATGTATCTGGGACATACATGTTTTACTGAGAGGCTCTGACAGTGTTGGCGTGTCTGCTTCCAACACGCGTGTGTTTGTTTGTCTGTATCCTGAGGTACTTGGTTTAGTTAGGTGATGCAGATTCTCGTTGTTGTTTTTGGCTGGTGCAATCTCCAGGTCCCCTCTCAGGTCTCCCACAGCGCTTACAAAGTAAACAGGGCTGGGATACGCTATGTAGTAGTCCTTTCAGAGTTTGGCCAAGCAACGATTGCTGAAACCCCATCCAGGAATCCAGAAGAATCAATATAATTTGAAAATACTGGGCCAACAGGTCACTGTTTCTATGGTGTGTTAATGTGTTTACATAGCAGACGCTTTTATCTATCGCAACATACGGTGGGTTTCCAACTTAAAACAGTCTGTCGTAAAATTCTCTACCGCTGAGCTATACTCTGTAAAATAGGTTGTGATAATGACAATAACTTGATGTATGAGAACTAACTTAAGTAAAAGAGGTAAAGTATTAGCTGGGATATATATATTTTTTGTTACACATAACAGTACCCTGGTTCATCAGTAATGCACTGGTTCTTTTAGTCTTTTGTCAGGCTATTTATGTGAGAATGTATTTACGTGAAATCTGGGACTTTTATTGTGAAATCTGGGTCGACACACTGCATGAGAAACCATGCAAGTGATGGGTTGTTGTATGTGGTTGACGACGGTACCTTGGCCAAAACGTCCACTCTCTGCAGCAACCTCTTCATCTGCTTCTCTTCCTCGGCAGTGAACTTATTCAACAGAGGCTCCAGCTTGCCCGTCTGTAAGGCGGAAGAAGCATGTTTCCTTCATGTTGTGAGTTGTGCTTTTTAATAAATACTAATACAAATAATACTAATAATGTGTTCATTTAGCTGACACTTTTATTCAAGGCGACATCCAGGTGGAGTCAAATTCACTAACACCAAGATATACCCTGTCCCAAAGCCATTTGCAGGAGCATTTTCCTAACATTAGCATGGTTGAATAACCAAGACTAACACATAGATCGATGTTGATGTTTTTTACTTGAGTGATTCCTTTGAAAGTGTATACGCTGACTATTCACCTCTGCATGTAAATGCGTGGTCCATTAGCTAAGCTCACCTCAAAGTTTGGAATCATGAGCAGGTTGGAGATTTTGGTTCTGTCATTGATCAAGCTGTTCCAGTCCAGAAGATCTATGGTTCTGGAACATGAGAGGGTGGAGAACCATAAGCACATAGAATCATAAAAACTATCAAGAATCATGTTTGTTGTTTTTCTTGTTCATGACAATAATACTGTGAATATTATCATTCTTAAGTTTAAAAAAGCTACTGAAGCTTAAGATATGTGGCCCTTATAAAAATGCCCTTTATAATGCTAAATATCAACTACAG
Organism: Hypomesus transpacificus; assembly: GCF_021917145.1. NCBI lineage: Eukaryota > Metazoa > Chordata > Actinopteri > Osmeriformes > Osmeridae > Hypomesus > Hypomesus transpacificus. Next base: position 13,309,062 of record NC_061081.1, on the reverse strand, counting down.
TGTGATTTAAACTGCTGTAAGGAGGAACTAGTGTACGTGCTCTTCGGGTAAGGGGGGAGATTCTTACCCTGAAGAGCCCAGTTTCTCTCCTGTAAACCAGTTCTCAATGTCATCTTTGGCCCCAACCCCCAACTTAGTCAAACTATCCTGAAAAGAAACATGAAAATGTATAACTAAATATCATTTAGATATATTAATATCATTAATATTAATATAATGTATTAATATGAATATCATTAACAATGTAAACAAGTGGTGGGGGATAGTTGTTTTGGCTTTCATGAGAAAGAAACATTGTTTTAGGGATAATTTTTTCTTAATAAATGACACTCCTTAGCCTCCACACTTCAACGGCATCTTCACAGCAGTTTGTTGATGATTATTTGACGAGAAACATTCAAAACGGTGGGCTTCAAGACGACAGGTCACTAAGAGCGAACCTGCTCATGCAAGACACTCAGAGTCTGTTTCCACAACAACCCCTTTTTTCCAGTTGTTGCCCAGGGCAACCTTGCCCACCTTGAGTTGCCCCAGCTCCAGTTTCTGCTCTAAAGCTGCCATATCCGATTTGCCTTGATGTGCTGCGAGCAGGTTGAAGAACTGCCTCCATTTGACCAACACCTCTGAGAACTGGAGCTGGTGGGGGGAACAACAGAGAGGGTCAGAAAAAAAAACATCTAACTGAGAGGAAATAAATCCCAAAACGTATTTTAATACGACTATATATTATATAGTATTTAAAATGACTTGAATACAATTGTGATGGAACTGAAGGCAGTTGAATGTAACAGTCAAACTCACCAGGAACTGAGGACGACCAAGGGCAGTCATCTTAATGGCAGAGAATCCATCTACAGAACTCCCTCCTGGGAACCACATGTGTATAAAGTACCGGGGGGTTAGGTATGGCTTAGTGGTTAGAACACCTAACTGCAGGTCTACTGAATGAATACTTTGTTATTAGTATTATCATTATTATATGCAAAAGATCTAGTAGTGTAACGTTGTTTTGAGTATAACTTTAGTGTCCAGACCTCTGGTATGTCTCCTGCCAGAGACTATGAAGCAGATGAGGACAAAATGTCCACGGAACATTTGCCTTAAATTAAATCACTTGCGAACCTGTATTACGTGGTCCACCACTATTCAAATCCCCAGGCCTTGAATCAGTTGAGGATGTAAATACCTCCCTAAGCATGAGAGTAGCATTCCGTCTTAGGCAGCCATTTTCAACATTTTCCCCGGCCCATAGCTCCAAAGAACAGACCCAACTGCCTACCGGAGGCCTTGATGCAGTTGAGGAAGGTCTCCATCTGGCTGTCACACTTGGCTTCGTCGGCGTAGAAGTACGTCCGGGCACTGATCACCCCACCGCGCCGGTCACCAAACTGTCGGTGGGCCTTGTACTTCTTCTCGCGACGGCCGACGCCTGGAGAAGAAGAACAACAATAGGGTGTGACGTCACCAAGGTAACGAGACCCTGTACCCGTCTGACCAGTGCACAACATCAGCAGGACGGAAACACACATAGCAGGTATTTGTTTTTCTGTTGACACAACCACCTGAATGATATGATTTTAGCCTAGAGATACCAAGAGATCTTCTTGTTCAGTCTTGTTTGTACTGGGATGGTTACATGTCGTTGGGTAACATTCTCCCAAGCAGAGATGTGAGATGTGACTTTTATTTTTCAGATTCAGGTTACACACAAAGCAACTATGAGCCTTTTTTTGTTGTTGTTGGAAACTTAGCTTAGCTAACCCTTTTCGAAATTGTTAAAGCTGCTTTGTGTAATTCTGGACAAAATATATAGAATCGACTGATAATTGAAAAACATTCCATAGTAATACATACAGAATGTATACATATAGATAAGATATACAAGATATTCCAAAGTGTCTTCTGCCATATTGAGCTCGTGAAGGGAGAGGAGAGGTGACTGAAGGGTAAACGACACACAGAGTCCGGGTCGCCTTGACCATGGCCTCATCTGTGTTGTAACTCCACTGACAGGCATGCCCTCGTTGGCCTGCTCCAGCTTGCTTCCAGGAGACAGCCAGATAGAACCAGCTTGGACCATCAAGCAAACCCACATGTCAGCCAGCCCTTTCCTTCCATGTCAGCAGGAGGGGTCAGGGCGCTAGGAATGCAGGCTGTGCTGGGGCACAGTCAAGCCTGCCAGGCTGTCCTCTCACTGGCATGTTAACATTAGGGCACATTGATGAGGGGCCTCTCTTCCAACCCCAAAATACACTTCATAGCCACCTTGAAATGTCAAGAGGTTGGTAACCTTTATTTCGTCCGGAATTACACTAAGGTACTTTTACGAATGGTTGCAAAGAATGGTCAGTGAGATATGTTTAAGACAACTAACTGGTACATCCTTCACTTTTGTTGAGTTACAATTTATCTGTAAATATATTATAACTAAAACCTTGGTCAAGAAATATTCGCTGTGGTCATGCTGGACCATCAACATGCTGCATGCAGCCCTGAAATCTAGTTCATGCTGTTTTCCTAAGTGCAAAGAAATTCTACTGAAAGTATACATACAAAGTATGTACAAACATATGTACGTGTAGTTAAGTTTTAAGTATCCTCCCAATTGCATTGGAAAACAGATTTATATAATGACAATGTATTAAGCTCTCATTTAATATATTTAAATTCGATTTCAGGGGACTTCTGGAGGTTTTCTGCATGGGTTGTGTTAAGCTGTTGAATATTTTAAAGCTGGCAACACATCACATGCAAATAAATCGCTGAATGACACAGAATGTAATTGAAATGTATGAGTTGAGTCCATGAATACACACCTGGGGTTTCCTTCTCTGCTTCAGATACACATGCACTGAAAGAGAGGGGATTGGAGAAAGAGAGAGATGAGTAACACATAGTGAATTAATGAAGTCCTGTCAGGCATGCATGCACCAGGGCAGTATTTAGACTGGCTGAAGAGGGTGCATGACACTAGAGACAGCTACATGAACCGGTGAACACATGATCAGACGAATCAGGTGACAGCATGGAAAACTGAGTTGCAAAACGAGGTTTTAGCCAAGCAAGGTGTTCTTAAGCAAATCACGTTTCATGTCACGCCTGGTTTGAGCCGGGCGTTTCACAGCCGATCCAGGGTGAACAACCTTGTGTTCTATTTCTGGCATGTTTGGCAGCAAGCAGAGAGACTCACGCTATATGCACAAGGGCAAACAGTCTGTTATTTGATCAGTTATGCGTGTGAGTCTTTGGTAATGTATCCGAGTCAAGGGTCCCCCTCAGTCCAAGGGTTGAATGTGCGTGTGCGTCTGTGTGCGTCAGTATGATGTTCATCCAAACAATACCACACAGTCCAGTTTGTATCAAGTTTCTCAAGTACACAAAACATTTTATAAGGACACATTTTGTGATATTTGTTCTTCCAATCAAACCTAGCAAGATTACAAGTTAGCAAATAATCCCTTCCTATTTCATTTTAGAATTCAAAACACTTTGAGAGGTCTCTTTTACAGTAAAATACTTCTTTGCAGAGAGCAATGTATTAGAAATATTTGACCACCCCAAATGTGTTGTATGTAGAGAGACCTTGGATCATCATAAATATAACAGTGATTATTGATTAGTTGGCGCCGAAAATGGCTGCCTCAGTAGGCTTCTTCCTGCCACAGTAAATTCCTTGTCTGTGCAAACTTTCATGGCGAATAAAACCCCATTCTGATTCTGATAACAAGTACAATTTTGGGTCGTGTGTCAACATTTCAATCAGGCCAGCATGTGACAGGGTCAGCATTGTGAAACCATTTAAAGTAAAACCTTTTGTATTCTGACCTTGGATTATAAACTGTGCAAACACGTTAGCTTTGTCACCCACAATAGACAGAAAAAAAATATCCTGTATGGGCCGCTCCCAAGCGCTTAGCATAGTGCAAAACCTGCTCACCAGTTTGAACAAAAACCTTTATCTCAATTATTCACCAAAGACACACTGTTGAGAGTAGGGGGCACAGAGAATGAGATGTAATCTCCAAGACTCCTCTAAGCCTTTGAATGTGTTTGTTCATCTGGAACATTCCTGCACAATCAGGCAAAAGCACACCCTTTCACTACCCTAACCCTCTCATCTTTTGACCTGGTGAAATCCAAGAGATTTCTGTCGCAACTCCTTCCTAAACGCGTTGGTACATGAGCACGACCTCTCTGGTTTATTTGTTCCTTGTATTTTTAGGGACTTAAGTTGGTTTGGGAGCAGTTCTTTGGGGATGTCTGAAGCCCTCTGTGACATTGCCTGTGAAAAGGGCTATAAAAATAAAAGGCAGGTTCAGGGTGGAAGTAAGTAATGTGTTACCCAAAATACTAAGACACCTGCAACCCAGTGTAATGGCTTCCTGTGTAAGGAGTGGGTGTTCTGTAACTAACGGAGATACGTAACTGACAAGACAAGCTCAATCCAATGTGTTCCTTGACATTTGACTTGCAGTCACTTGGTGTCAAACGTATTATACAGTCTCTAATGCCTAAACATTATTCATGACATTTACTTTCATCAAAATTTGATATGAATTATATTTGCAATGGTTTTAAATGTCATGATTTTAGTTTTGGTAAATTACATATTTTGGGAAATGTTTTTCATATTCTATCTGTATTATCAGAATGAAAAATCATTTTTTTTAAGCTAAACATCCAAGCTACAGCTGTGTATGTTCTTAGAAAACATTCCTTGGTTGATCTTCTCAGTATTCAGTTAGCACAGCTAGAATGTGGGAGTATCCTGTAAGAAAATCCCTACCCAAATATACACTCCCTAGGTGCTTTGAAAACACTTCACATAAAGCTCCACCCCCTTAGCCTCCTGTGAAAGGATGTGACATCACAGGGTTGCTATGTGCCAACTCATGTGACAGCAGTCTGTGACAGAGTGGCTGAAACAGGCCCCCTAGAAACAACCAATAAGGAATAAGAGGTCAGTCAAGGCTGGCCAATGAACACTGGGTATAGGCAGAAGAATTCAAGGGATTTTAAATAATTGTTTACAACCAGAACTAAATGAAAAATGGATGTTTATGTGCAAGGTTGTCAATATCAATCTTAGGAGTAATTGCACACAGGCCTGTTATGCATAGAACATATTTTCATTGTGCTGGAGATATCCTGGGCAGCTGAAACCAGTCCTAACAGGTTTTACTCGAAACTACAAGTCCAAACCGGACAGTGATGTCATAGTGGACTGTTGAATTGGTCACTGTTACGTTTTCTGCCAAGTTTCGTCATTCCAAATGCAACTGCCAAATTCAGAATGTTTGTTGTTATGTCAATCAATGACTGAGCAATTTGAGCTAGCTTGCAGAAAGTGAAACAAGAGCACATCCTTAACAAGTAATCCAGGCTACCCTTAGCAGTCTTAGGGATGTGCTTAGGACACCTCAATAATAATGGGCTATCAACAAATGACGTGTCACGTTTAGTTTCATAAAATAATGTGTCAGAAAAACTCACTCCATCTCCTTCTTCTCCGCCTCTTCTTGGGTTAGGTCTTCTTCCACACTGTAGTCTAGCACTGCCCCTACACCAAACGCCTGGTTCTTCTGGATCAGCGGCTTTATGGTGTTATGATCCTCCCCTGCCACAAACTGTCCGTAGAAGGTCATCCTCATCATCTTCTCAAACAGTCGCTGGCCAAAGACCTTCTTAGTGAGGTTCATCAACTGTATAGGAAAAACAAATGAATGAAGGTACTGTCCAAGTTTGAGTAGAAGACCTGTGGGGCAGTTTTGACGTTACTGGGCACGATAGGACCTAATGAGCACTTCCAACACACTTACAGTGTGTGATGAGGGCAATGTTATTTAAAATACCTAATTTGAAGAAGTATTGAGGTAATCTAGCTTCCATATTCAATGCAAATTACATGATAAGAGTAGTATTTTCAGAGTAAACAGAAGTTTTATCTGACGTTTTGATTCCCAAAACGCTACTTTTGACCTTGTTTTGTGGGGGGGGTTTACACATTGATTTCCATTATATATATATATATATAATATGTATTTCCATCAGTTCAGAACAATCAAGTACATAGCCAGTAGCCAACCTGAACAGTGCCATTGCAGCCTACAAAGGATGGATATCTAGATTCCTACCTCCTTGTTCTTGTCAACGAGGAAGTCGAACGTACATAGCTTAAACACCAGAAGACTTCTCAGAAGCTCGATGTTGGTTTTACTTTTGTACGCTTCCAGGGTGTTCTCAAAGTCAATTGCAATTTTAAGTGTGTGAGCGTCTGCAGCATTTTTTGTCTGGCTTATGAGGTCAACCTGAACCGGTTTCGCCACCGTACAGTGACCATCAATTCGTGGGTCTTTTTCCCCACCCTGAACCTCCGTCCTCTGCGTTGAAGCAACAGTTGACCGAAACCTCCCAGGACACGAAGAAAACCGTATTCTCTTGATATTTTCCGAATTTGCCCTGATTAGAGCTGGTACTAATTTAGTGTAAGACATCAGTTTATATATAGAAGTCAAATGAAGTTAAAGTTTCTGGTCTTGAGAGTACACGCCGGATAAGAAACTGATGGAGAACTTCCTTGAGTCAGAGACTTCGGCGAGGATCTTTATAAACCACGAGCACCACGCACAGCGATTGGATATCGCTCATTCTGACGCACTGAACATTCAGTATTCATGAACTACCTCATCACAGCCAGCACAACCAGCGCGCAGGCTCGTGGTAGACCCTATATAGCGTGGCGCAGGGGCCAAGTTTACAGCATGGTAAATAAGTACTTTAAATAGACTACTTGGTTATTTAATGGTTATATGCACGTTAATTGCACGCTGATGGTGCGATGCAAAAGTACCATAGCCGAGCATTATGCGTTATTGTGGTGGTTTATACAGTAGTATACCTCCTAACAGATGCATTTTTAAGGTTTAATTACAATTATCTCCAGGACATCGAATCATCCCTGTGGTGGTCAGTTTGGAAATATGTGGCGCCCTGTCGTTTGTGAACATGAAGAATAACTACTGTGTATGGCTATAGCCTACTAAATAAAGCCTTTCAGACTCGGGGACTGTTGTAACATGGAGTGAGACACAATCTTTTAGCAACAGAGGGAGCCCTTGACCACATTTTCAGTGTATCAGTTGACGTATTCATTTGTTTACATAGTATCTGTGTAATTACTTCATGTTTAAACCAAAACTAGTTGGCTTACTCCTTATTATAGTCTTGCATATCTGTACATTGGGTTGCAGTCATGCCATCAATGTTTGTTAACTTCAAAATGATATGTTGAAGTATAATTTCCAAGTCAACAACTAATTTCTATTCTTGTCAAAATAATAATAATGTATACAGAATAGCTATAGGAAACGATGACGTTGTTTACATTTAAACAAATACTTTAGATCGGTATCTTGGTCTTTGAGGATGACGAGAGTCTCTGACTGCCCGATGCCGTCATTGGACAGTTGCTTCCCAGCGGGGTGGGAGGACTCGGAGGAGGGCTTCCATGCTGTTCTGCCACTCTGGAAGTTTTGGGAGCTGGTAGAGTTGCACGTTTTTGCCACATTTCGTCAGTTCTTTCACACTTCAGCCCAGGGAAAGCTCTTGATTACAGAGAGCTGCATGGGCAAATATTTTGTTCAACTCGGAGCAGGAGGTGTCAGTGGAGCTTGGAAAAAAAGGTTGCCTGTTTTCCCTGGAAAACACTCAGTGATGCTTTCTTTAGCAAAATGGGAACAAGGAACATGGAAACAGTTACTGTGTTTCTTTTGAGTGTACTTCTCTGCTGGAGTCAAGGACTAAATCCCAGAGGTAGAAATGTTTGCGAATCTGGGTAAGATATCTTTCACACAATAAAATGTTTTTATATATATGACTTCACTTAGCAAAATCAACGGAATCTTTACAACAAAAAGTGACTATGTTTGTTAAATATCAATATTGGTGGTTTTTTGTATGTTTGCAAAACTATAACAAATACACACGGTATCTTTCTCCTTATCTTGTTGTGACTTCAGCAGTTGTCATGGTGTAAAGTTGAATGTGCTATTTTTGAATTGTAACTTTATATTACTTTGCTCCCTATCTGTGTAATAACACTGTAATTACTTAAATTACAACAATCTAGTAACTAAAATGTTGCTTCTCTCATAAGATCTGAAGGAAGTTTACAATGTTGCAGTGGTTGGGCTCAATTAGGCGAGGAATGCTTAACACGTGTGTACATTGAATCATTACACTCATTACACTTTCAAACGCTAACTTTATTACAGATAAAGTGTTTTCAAGTTTTTGATCCTTTCCGGCTTCGTCCCCACAGCACTCTGTGAGGGTAACTTCACTTGCAACGAGAACGAACTTTGTGTTCGCCCCAATGAATGTCGTTGTCGTCACGGTTACTTTGGTGCTACCTGTGATATGAGTAAGTATCTTTTGTTGTTGGTCTTATACATTTTCTTGTTGCCTATCCCCCCCGAAATATTAATATTAATACTGATGTATACAATTAACTTATGTTTTTGATATTAAATACAAGTTGGCTCAGTGTAAGTCATGTACAGACTTGAATAGAAAAGTGTCATATTTTAATTGACCCTTCCTTCTTCTTCCTACCTTGCTACAGAGTGCCCGTCCCAGTACTGGGGTCCTGACTGCAAGGGCAAATGCACCTGCCACCCCAACGGCCAATGCGACGATGTCACCGGGACCTGCACCTGCAAGCCCAACCGCTGGGGGCCAAACTGTGAGCATCCGTGCGGCTGTCAGAAAGGCTCGTGCCACCAAGACACGGGCGTGTGCAAGTGCTACCAGGGCTTCTGGGGCGACACGTGCTCCAACAAGTGCTACTGCAGCAGCCACTCTCACTGTGACCCCAACACGGGCCAGTGCCAGTGTTACCTGGGCTGGTACGGACAGCTGTGCAACGCTCAGTGTTCCTGCAACAGGTCTCCGTGTGAGCAGCTGACAGGCCGCTGCCAGTGTCGGGAGCGTCTTTGGGGAACCCACTGCGAGAACATGTGTCAGTGCATCCACGGGCGCTGTAACCAGGCCGACGGATCCTGCACCTGCAGGCCGGGCTTCAGGGGGAAGTTCTGCAAGGAACCGTGTCCCGCCGGGTTCTACGGGCAGAACTGCAGGAACCGGTAAGGCACACGTTCGCCGCCTCACACCCGGGGGCGCCCTCCGGTGTCGGCATGTGCGGTGATGTCACCGGTTAGCCGAGCAGGCAGATCTAATGTGGTTGCCATCCCTTTTGAGGTGTGACCCAGTTAGAAACAGTATATTCTTTCCCATGACCCAATAGGAAAGCGTAGCCAATGGTGTTGGTCAGCTAAAGCCAGTAGGCTTCTTTCCCATGACCCAACAAGAAAGCAAATCCAATGGTGTTGGTCACAGACTGGCCACCAGCTACAAAATAAAATAATCCTGACACATTGTGCTCGTTCGAGGTGTATCATTCAGGTCCCCGCCCAAATTCAAAATAAATGTATAACTGGGTATGTTAATTGTAATTCCTGAGTGTTTACACAGGTCAACTCTGATCATCATGAGCACTCCCTGTGTGAAACAAAACACTTTAAAATGTCCTGCGTTGTGACTGTGCTTGTCGCAGGTGTGGCCACTGTAAAGGGCAGCAGCCCTGCAAGGTGACAGAAGGGCGCTGTGTCACCTGCGAGCGAGGCTGGAACGGCACCAGGTGTGACCAGTTGTGTGCCCCCGGATTCTTTGGTGAGAACTGCCACGACATTTGCCCGCCGTGCAAAGACGGGCACTTCTGCAATCGCATTGACGGCAAATGCCCCCACTGTAACCTTGGGTTTATGGGAGACAGGTACTGAAACTAGATCCGGATTATAAATGTTAACTCCATTAAAATACATATTGAATTCGTATTCATTAATAAATATGTATTTGTCAAGCAGTTTTGTTAAACTTTTTTTGTGCCTTAAACTTTGCAAAGTACTGTTGTTTCATTATAAAAAGATGATATTCTGTGCTTAGGTGTCAATTCCTAAGTAAAAAATGTGTTCATTTTCATATTGACAGGTGTGAATTTAAGTGCCCAAATGGAACATATGGAGAAAATTGTGCCAATGAATGCAAGCTTTGCTTCAATGGGACTTGCCACTTTGCTACTGGAGAATGTCTTTGTGACTCTGGTTTCCACGGAACTCAGTGAGTAAAAAATATTCCTCATGTAACTGTGATAGTGAATAACAACCTGAAGTTATGAAGTTGGGATTTTATTTTTACACTATAGTTTAGACATACGATATTGAAATGTAAATGTAACATATACTGGAAGGTTTAAAACCAGTGATGAAAGTGACTATGATTTGGACTTTTTTTCTGTTGCGCGTATGTGATTTATCCTTTGTCTCTGAACAGTTGTAACATAAGCTGTGCACCTGGTCAATATGGCATCGACTGTTCCCAGACCTGTTCCTGTCATGACAACAACTGCCACCCCGTCTCTGGAGCGTGTAACCTACGTAAGAAACATCCATGTTCTCTTCTCAAACAGCTGATAACACGAAAGCAAACCCTGTCTCTATTAGTGAATCCTGCTACATGATAAATCGAAGGATTCCTTAAAACCAGACAACCATCAGATTACTTTTTAATGACATGTTTATGCTACAGTGCGCAGCTCACGGTAACAAGCGCCACGGACAGATTAACGTTTCGTCGCGTTGTTTTGATGTTTCAGAGCCAAACCAGAGAATGGGTGTAATGGCAGCGGGAGTACTGGTGTCTTCTCTGCTCCTCCTGCTCCTCTCTCTGCTCTGCTGCTGCTGTCTGTGCAGGCAGAAGAACAACGACGAGTAAGGCCCCTCCAGTCCAGAACATGCGTTGATCTGAAACAACGTGTCTTTCGATTTTGAAGCGCTGTAATTTTGTGTTTTTTTATGAGCCCATGACAGAGTCTGTGTAGTTATTCTGCACTTAAAGGATTTAATGTGTTTGTTCCACATTTCTGTGGAGAATTCACTGTTTGTTTTTTGTTGATTCCTTTCAGCCCAGAGAACAAGACTAATAGACAGCTCTGTGGAGGATTTACCAGAATAAGCTCCAAGCTGCCTCGAATTCCGCTGAGGAGACAGAAATTACCCAAAGTAGTTGGTAGGCATTGCCTGTACCAAACACTTACTTTTCCTCGTCTTGCCTGGCTGCTGGATGAACTACACAAATACTCTGTATATTACAATGACGTTTTATTATTTTAGAGGACACCTTTATCCAAAGTGACATAGAAATAGCTCATATAGCAAGCAGAGCAAATCAAAGTATCAGAAGCGCATTGCTTATTCATGTCTGGAATTAGTATCTGGAAATGAGCTCTTATGGGCTATTTTAATGTGCCTGATTGAGTATAAACAAACTTGTATAAAGGGGGACTTGATCTAAAGGACTTAAGGTCAGACTTGGACCTTTCCACCCATGCCAGGTAAACAGTCGGAGGTCAGGGTTGAGGATAAGAGTATCACTACCCCTCTGTCTTTAGTGGGTTTTGGGAGGAAGTGCCGTGGTGATGAGGTCAATGTGTGCATGTCTGTAGCTGCGCTCTGCCTCCACCCTCTACTCCCCCCCCCCTTCTCTTCCTCCGTTTCCCTTCATTCCAACAAGGGCCCCTCTGGACAGCCTGACAGGAAGTGGCAAAAATTATCCCAACCTGCAATTTCTCTCTACTGGAACTGGGGTAGTGGGTCTGCGGGGATGAAAGGGGGAGAAAGGGGGCAGGGTAGTCTGATGCTGCCTGTAAAATATACTCATTATACGTTGTACATGGACGTACTGATGAAATGTGCAGATATATTTCCAGATATGGCTATGCAGGAAAACCTAACTGTGTTGTTGTCTGATTTGTGATCCTTTTGAAGTGTCGCACCACGACCATGAAAACACGTTCAACTGCAGTTTCATCGAGCCCCCCTCAGCATTAGAGCAGCCCTCCCCTTCCTGGTCTTCCCGAGAGTCCTTCTCCTCTGAAGAGACCGCCGAGGACAGCCCTGTCTACTCCGTGCCCCAGGATGGTGGGTGACCAGTGCAGCCTTCTCTGTCTTCCTTTAAACTTTTACATTTAGTCATTTAGCAGATGCGACTTACAATAAGTACAGGGACATTCCCCCAAGGCAAGTAAGGTGAACTGCCTTGCCCAAGGACACAACGTAATTTTGCACAGCAGGGAATCAAACCGGCAACCTTCTGATTGATTTCCCAAGCAGTGCCATTCCAACAGGGAGAATCACTTTGTGATCCTAGAAACTTGTGAGACGGTAGACGTTTTGTCAAATCTTTGTTCCCTTGTAAAAGAACATTTTGTGTAGGCTGTCGACTGAGGTGGTCCTGGTAATTTTAACAAATCACCCAAATACATGACCTAATTTCAATCATATAATTTGTATTGTAAACAGATACAAAACATTCATATCCTGTCTGGGGCACGGCTCTAATCTTAGCTGAGATCCAGAAGAGGTGTTTACTTAAAGCTACAGCTTACTTAGATAAGCTTTTTTTAATCAAGCCATCTCATCCCATTAGAAGTCCAGTAACATGAGCCAGGAATAACAGGAAACTGATAGAAAACCCAAAGCCTTTGTCAAATCTTGACCTTTTCCTTTCAAACGTTACGTTTTAGCTGATGTCAGGATTGATTGGATGATTAGCCAAACTTGAGTCTTAAAAGAAGATCATGGCGATAGATAGGACGATATAGGGGCGTATCTTTGAAACAGACAAATCAACGTCCGTAACATTCTGTCCTGTCTTCTGTTCCATCCGTCCAGAGTCTGGCGAGGACAACAGAAGGAAAGAAGACATAAACAACACAACAGAGACAACGATACTTGCCGATGATGAGGACGTGGACGGCGTCTCCGAGGTGGAGACGTTGCCTGAGGACACGAGCGCGGCTGAGCAGGCCTCAGCAGCCAACAGCTGTGAGCCTCCAGGCCAGCCGTTTCCATGCCAGCCGTTTCCATGCCAGCCGTTTCCATGCCAGCCGTTCTCAGAGAGCGAGGGTTCCTGCAGTGGCTCCGAGTCTGCTGGTGTGGCCCTCAAAGGCCCCGCCCCTCAGCCGCCTCAGCAGATAAATAAGCCAAACGACAACAAAGGTGGGAGGAGCAAACCTAAAGAAAACAGGAAGTGTTCGTCGTCAGAGAGAGTCAAGCCGAGGCCGCCGGACCCTTCCACAAAGCCCAAAGTCTCCTGGATCCACGGAGCCGCTGGGGCCAATCCCAATCAATTAAGTCAGGAAGAAACCATCGTGGAGGACAGATCGAGATCGGGAAAGAAATCCAGCAAAAACAGGACCGTGAGCCCAGAGGAGGCTGCATGCATAGATAAGGCTAGTGTCTCTGGGGAGACGAAAACACAGAGAAACGGTTCAGGTCTGGTGCAGCTGGACCACATAAACGGAGCCGTACAGAGTGTCTTTAGGAAAATGAGCGGCTTCCGTGTCAGTAAGAAGACTCCAGAGCCCACCGAGTCTCCGCCAAAAAGTCCCAGTTCCTCCAACAACAGAGAAGTTAGTCAACCGCACATCAACCCGGAGGCTGCGTCTCTGTTAGCTGCTCAGCTGAAGGAGAAGACTCAGAGCCTGAGCAGAAGCGAAGACAAGACCAGCGAGGAGGGTAGTCTCTATAAGGGCCAGAGGAAGAAGCCCACACCGCCCCAAAAGACCTCTGCAAGCAGCCATCTTGGAGCTGGAAAGGCCCTGCTACCAACATCAACGTCCAGTGGCCTGCAGCGTTCTGCTTCAGAGTCGCCATCCAAAGAAGCCAAGACTCTGGAAAAACAAGATTCTGAGAGACCCGAGAAGGGAGACCTGGTGGTCAAGAAGACGCCCATTAAAAAGCCTCCGAGAAAGAAGGGCAAGGACGGAAACTCAGACCAGAAAACAAAGACTGAGCCTAAGGTGGCCGTGATGCCCCCACAGATTGTAAACTAACTTTTTTTGTATTTTCTTTTTTTTTTTGTAACAGTGTACTGGATACATTTGTTAAGTATTTTTTGGCAAATAAGACTAAGTGTTTTTGCCCTGGATTTATATTTTTTACAAAACTTTTTTTTCTCATACAATGCTTTATATTCAGTATTTTGTGTACTCTAATACTTAAATATTCATAATAAAACATACTATAAAGAATGCAAGAGATTATAGTACATTTTCATTTAATTTCAAACATTTATTTTATTAAAACACAATTAAGTTTCCTTTACTCTCAGGAGTACTCATACAAAAAAAATCTTATTTCAGAAATAAGGAACTTTTTCAAATACTGAAAGTGTTCATATTTATAAAGAGAAAACCTTTGAAGCCTATGTTGACACAATTAGATTGACTCGTAGCAACCAGAACTATGGAGCAACCAGAGGTCTGGTATGGAGACAAGGGGCCTGTTGATGGTGGAACAGTCTGGGGTCTGTGTCCAGCCCCGTGTGGCTGACATGTGTCCTGCTGGCGCTGCTTGAGCAGTTTTTTGGGGTAGGTGGCAGAGAAGCCGACAGATCGTATGGTGTTTAATCAGACCCAGATGCTGAGCTGGAGCCAGTTGTGCTGATTCGACGATTCTAACATCTTCAGACACGCTCACATCTGACACTGACACAAGCAAAGAACAGCGGAAAGAGTTTGTTAAAGATGTGGGGGTGGGTTTCCAACTATGATTAGTTTATGAGTAGCAGATGATTAGAAATGATACTTCAGCATGTACGGTCATCATGCTGGTTGGACTACTTCAGAGCAAGTAAATTAGTAGTGGTTGAGCGAAGTATAAAGGTAAGTTAGGGTTAACAACCATGCCTTTGGGATTTAGTAAGAGTGCGTGTGTGCAGCTCATTGAAAAAAAGATTGATTCAGATGCCATGTGGGAAAAGCCTGTGGTCTGGTGGTGAGAGGAGAACCAGAATGGCTTTTTGACTGCCAGTTTAAACATATCCCTGGAGCCTGGTCTGTGACTGCATGCCAGACCTTGAGGAACAACCACCAACTCAATCCTGTCCCAGAATCCTCCAGGGAGACAGTGGTTACCATAGTGACACCCAATGAAAGCATTGACATCTGGTAGCTATTACATAGCTTGGGAAAGAATAAAAAAATGGTGGAAAAAAAAACAACAACTGCAAAGGAAAGCTGAAAATCAAGTGGTGTATAGTTTGTAAACATCTTAATAAACGGGCTTGGAAACGTGTTGGACATTATTTAGTTTCATTCTCTTGAAATGCAGCAACACATATATGAATTTGAATAGAAAAAAGTTATGATTGTCAATTACAGTTGAGTTGTTTAATTTAAGAAAGTGTTTAAAAATGTACCGAAAGTGGGGTCTTTTAAGTTTTGGAACAAACTAATTTACTGGTCACTTGTATTATATTGTTCTGTTCCAATGTTTTCACTGCTCACAGAACACACAGCGCCATCTGCTGGACCTCACCCTCCACGCATCCATGAAGCTGCATGATCGAAGGTCAAATGGGGTGAGAAATGCCAGGAGTTCTAAAGATCTACATTAACCTTTATGATTTCCAGTACCAGTCAAAAGTTTGGACACATTTTTGACTAGTACTGTGTATCAGGAAATAGTCCATTTGGAATCCACCTCCAAATTGTTGACTAATAAAGCCCTTTCAAATGTGAGTGATGTGCATTCTAGAGACTATGCAAATATTCATTTCATTTGAACACAGAGCAACCCCAATTTGATATTAATAACAGAAGCTAAAATATTTCTATCCATTTGAACTGGATTGTGTAAATTAGAATTTTAGTATACCATTTACATACTTATTATTATTTTTGCATAGTATAAAGGTACTGGAGAAGTGGCTATTGTAGGCCCTTTATTGATCCCACAGTAGTGGAAGGTGATGGTGCACAGTAACGGTTGTGTCTGTACTATGAGAAAGACATGGTTTTTCAATGTCACCATATTAACAGAACCATTATTTTTACAGAACACACCAAACCTACTAATATTATAAGGTTTATCTGGAATTTATTGACAGAGGTAATTTAAAAGTACATTTACAGGTTAAGAGGATGAGGAGTCAGGAGAGCAATGGCAGGGGAGAGGACAAATGAACAGGAATCTCTCTTCCACGATGATCTGATCAGTCTTTTAACCCCAACAGGATTTCTGATAGACAAGACTTCAGCCGGACATTCAAAACAATGTCGAAGTGACGATTCTGGAAGATAGACTCGGGAGGAATGGGATGTTGAAACGGTAGCGTTAGCCTCCTTCCCGCCGCATCATTGGGCTGCATTCTATTCGTCTTCCTTCTCATAGTTGTGCTTGATGTGGGTCCAGAGTTTCTAAACACACAGTTAAAAACAACACGGAAGTTAATAATATTGACTGTCATTGAACATTTAGCTAGTAAACCAATAAGCTAATGAAAGAGTTTAGAATTCCAGGATTAGACCATACAACAACCCAGCTATAGACTTGTTTTCTGTCAAACAAACAAGATGGTTAGGAATGTTAGTTACATTTAAACAGGAATACTGGGCCAAAAGCTGTGAGCTAGTAGGAGCCGGTTACAGTATGTTGCGCGGTGTCCTCCGTTAGCTTCCTGCTAACATAATGGCTAGCTAAGGTCAACGAGTCTGTTAGGAATAGCGGTGACAACACTTACCCCCCGATTCAGTTGATCGAATATAGCGTCTCCTCCTTGGTCGAACATTCGCTCAAATAGTACCGCTGCGACCATAATGGTAACGGTAAAGGTAGATGTTTTTTTGAAGAGCAAGTGGTAGACACCTTTTACTAGCGACATGGTGGATGCTGGATGGGTGGCGGAGAAATGCAGTTTCCGGATATGATGACACCTTAAAACGTACTGGTAACGTCACAACCGTACCGGGTGGTAACGAGGACCCTACAAACCAGAACATATAGGATGTGTAATATTGCGCTTATATAAGGTAAATACACGTACAAATTCATAATGTATTGCTATTGTTACAGCATGAAATTGTTTTAGTTGTCAACGGAGTCAATAATCAAA
Organism: Hypomesus transpacificus; assembly: GCF_021917145.1. Lineage (NCBI taxonomy): Eukaryota > Metazoa > Chordata > Actinopteri > Osmeriformes > Osmeridae > Hypomesus > Hypomesus transpacificus. The sequence continues at coordinate 13,292,049 of NC_061081.1, read as the reverse complement.
TAGCAAAGCTTAATATAAATGTACAAACTCATTACTTTGTTTGTTAGCCAACGTAGTGCTAGCTTTCAATGTAAGGTACGCTACTATGCTGTAGGGCTTTTGAACAAATGTTTTCCGTTTCCTACATTTTGCTGACGGCCATTCGCTTCTATGGCCGTCAGCTATTCCCACATTTTGAGCAAAAACTAGGGTAATTTACTGTATGCGATGCCTTTACAGAATCTGGGAGCAGCATTTCATCATGGGGAAGCGGTATTATTGTGACTATTGCGACAGGTCCTTTCAGGACAACATGCACAATAGAAAAAAACACTTGAATGGAGTTCAGCACCACAGATCAAAAAAAGCGTGGTTCGACCATTTCAGAGGCAAGTTATTTACTCCATAGAGGGTGTATTATTTTCTTGCAAGATCATTTTAATAGTTTTAAATTGTAACCTGAGGTAGAACAAGTGTGTGCCTAAATAAAGTTTTTTCTTTTCTTACTTTGCTGCATTCCTGCTTATACCTGGTGGGAGTTGTAAACCTTGACATTCTTTCTCGTCCAACAGACACTGCAGCCCTTCTGTATGATGAACAAGCTAAGAAGCCTTGCCGGAAGTTTCTCCAGACAGGTACGACCAACACGAGGACCAGATGAAGGTCCCTGAAGTTTGAAAAACATACCAATGTTAATCAATAACCTTACTTTCCTTACTTTAACCCTTTCCTTGTGCGTCAGGGAACTGTGGCTTTGGCCCCAGCTGCCGGTTCTCTCACATGTCAGAGAGGGATATGGAGAACCTGAAAAGACACATCGAAGGTGAGTTGCATCCACAAGATGGTGCTATCTGCCTTGTCCAAAATTGTTTGCGGAGCACGCAACATGACTCCACATCCCGTGTAGGCAGTTAAAAGTATTTTCGTAGAAATCCAGACGTATCGGTTTATTTGTGTTGACTTCAATCATGCTTATCTTTCTGTGTCTGTTCAACAAATCGATCCGCTTCCCATGGGAGTTGCTGTGGGGACAACATTGGCTAGATTAGTTTCATATAACAAGGTATGGGTTCTGTCTTACATTTACATTTAGTCATTTAGCTCTTATCCAGCGTGACTTACAGTAAGTACAGGAACATTCTCCCCCAGGAAAGTAGGGTGAAGTGCCTTACCCAAGGACACATCGTCATTTTGCAAGGCCAGTAATCGAACCGGCAACCTTCAGATTAATACATTTACATTTAGTCATTTTTAGCAGACGCTCTTATCCAGAGCGACTTACAGTAAGTACAGGGACATTCCCCCCGAGGCAAGTAGGGTGAAGTGCCTTGCCCAAGGACACAACGTCATTTGGCTTGGCGGGGAATCGATCCGGCAACCTTCTGATTACTAGTCCGACTCCCTCACCGCTCAGCCATCTGATCCCCTGTCTTCCAGAGGAAAGACATCACAGGGAATCCCCCGGAGACAGATCGCTCCCTGAGCGCAGCGTAGAGGACTGGCTCACCAGGAGGGAGAAGAAGAGAGCTGCCCTGAGCAGCGGAGGGTACGAGGCTACCAGCGCTAACTCGCACACACTGTGTCATTAGATGGCCACCCATTGAATTTCTCTCCCTAGTGCTAAAGTGAAACTCCCGCCCCTGCAGGGTTTTGAAAGAGGAGGAGGAGGAGGACCACGAAGAGGGTCAAGCTGCGGATGACATCCCCACACAGTTTCTCTCCATCCCTGACCTGCCTCCTTCCCTCCACCCCCCTCCCCGTGGTGGGTGGAAAGTCCATCTGAACAGTGAGTGGGGTTAATGACGGGTCATTGTCTGGGCCTTACTGTCCCGAGGCAGTATGTCATCCACATTAGAACTCAAGTTGCCAGTCACTGGAGTCTGCAAACTTTTACGTGGATTGGGAACATCTCTTTGTGTTGTTTAATGTTGATCATTTTGTAATAAATTTACGTTTTTTTACTCACTTTTTAACGTGTGCAATCTTACTGTGTAATTAGATAGATAAATCAGAAATGCTTGCATTTTAATGTCGATTAAGAATCAACATTAAACTACTAGATACTCACGGGGCTAATGGACTTCTGTTACTGCCGTCAAGGGATGTCCTAAAGAGCCATGTGTCACTCTTGGGATGGTCCCATTCTGCTGTCAGCCTCCTCTGCCAGGGAAGCAGATAGCAATCAGGAACACCGTATCCTGACAGAACTTGCCATTTGTTCAAGATTGGTTCCCTGAGGAGGATGCCAGGATGATAATGACATCCTTCAGTGATGTAAAAGGACTCTCTCTGCCTTGAGGAATAATATGGCCAGGCTTACGGTGTTGCAACGTGGGAACTGTGATGAAACATGCAAGGGCTTTGTGTATAGAGTTGGGTAATATCAAATCATGCTCAGTGATTCCCATGTGTGATTTATTACTCCAATATCCATCAGGGAACTCCAATCTCTTCGCTCACCAAAAATTAATATTTAAAACGAGGAGATTTATAGTAAAGTAAATGTCAAGACTACTTGAATCTACAGCTGTCTCTACCTAAAGTTGCTGTCACCCGCCCTACCTTTCACGCTGTTGGTATTCAGCAGGAGCAGTTCGGTGTTTAATTGCACATACTCACTTTGCCCTTTCTATCTGCTCCTTTTCACCATCACCACTGCTCTGTAAGACCTTCACCTCTACCAGTGAGGTGAAGCTGAGCAGGCTGTGCTGAATACTGAAATCAAACTTTGAAGCACGATAAATTAACATAAATATATATATATATATATCGAGAGAGAGATGGGGTGGATGGGCCAATCGATCGATAGATTAAACACATAGTCAAGATGAATAGATAGATATTCTGTCTAAGGAAACTGCATGAATAATTGTAGCTTTGTTTTGCATGTATAAGTTGTTCTGGAGGTGTTATATCCAGGGACAGCCATGTCTGGGAGAGGTACCAGTTGTTATGGCGCCGTGGTCGTAAAGAAACCGTCAGTGTCATTCATTAGTGTTTCTCTTTATGTGGCACCTAACAGTGATGGTGGCGGTCTGCTTGTAGACTGGTGAATACCAGCTTGGCCTAGTGTAATTTCATGTATTGTTGTATCTGTCATCACTAAAAAGTTTCCTCATTGCTCATTCAGCTGAAGTCTTCTTAATAGATGGCATATACATGTCAACATAGTCTCCCACTGTACGGTCACCACGGGAATATAGATAATTATTTTAGTTGAGGCAGTATGAAATTGTTTTTAATGTGTTTTTATGAGAATGTAGGCAGACTCAGCCACGTGTTAATTTAGAGTTGCATTTGCATTAGCATTTACATTTTAGTCATTTGGCACATACTTTTATGCAGAGCATACAGGATACGCTGTCATGACACACATTATTAGTAATGTTGTTGGGGTTTTTTTTTACCAATGATTAGTAGTACTACACTTAAGCTGGAGCAGCACTATATATTACATATGCCAACTAGGCTACAACTGTAATGTTATTGAAATATATAAGTCGATAATTATGGTAATGATAGGCAGGAAAGATACAGTGGTGAATGATATTGTATTTCTGGCATAATTAAGTAATATCTGCACCATGCTGTGTTATGTACACCTATTATGAGAATGCAGTCCAAAATGCCTGAATGAATCATTACTGAAACGAGGCACATCTCCCCTCTCCCTGACATGGAAGCCAAAAGTCTTAACATTTAATTAAGAGACAAGATAGGTTTTGCATTGGCTTAGGGGAAATTAGGCTTTGGCCTGACCCCAGTTGCTCTTCTGCTCTCAGTAATGCAGTACCTGTAGGGTGGGTTCCCATATCCAATCCGGTAAAAAGTAAAAAACTCTACCTAGTTCCGAGCAAAGCTCAGGGGAGAATGATGTTGTGTAAACGAACATTTGAGGCGTGAAGTGTGGAGTTTAAATCTCATTCCACAAAAATATGCTAATCATATTTTGGGGGGCGGTACAGATTGTTTGTTTGTCTGGAGTGCTGCCTGGATTTACTCATTATAAGATTTATTTTTAGCTTCCTAGTGGTTCTACACTATCATTTATTTAGAGTGCTTCCTTTAGTACAGATGATGTATTTTCCTGTCGTCAAATAATTAATACATAGTTAAGAAATGCTAAATATGTATGGAGAAAGAATAACGTTATAGATTGCCATTCCTCACTTTTAATTAGTTTCAGCTTATCAGCAGTACTGAATCATAAAACAAACCTCATATTCCTCTTTCAGATCTCAAAATCATAAATTTCAGTTTCCTGTATTCTTCTGCTCCACTATTAGCACTGGAAATAAAACTACGCACCAGGATCAACTGTCACACCATCATCCTCCCACATCACAACGATGTTTGATAAAAGTAACATCAAGTTGGACTCCAACTTCCACGGTAGTCACATGAACCCCTGATGACTCCTCCTCTCTGGTTGTCGTCCTTACAAACCCGATAGAGCTTTGAGGGATGGTGGGCTATCAACGACATGAAAGTCCTGTCTACCCACAGGCTCTCCAGACCCCCACTGCAGATAGGCTGCTAGACCCTGAGACTGGGGCACTCGACCCCAGGGGGGAGAGCTCTCCCCAGACCGAATCCAGGCGCTGTCATCGTGAGGAGGACACGCCCGTGTGTGGAACTAAACTCACTAAATTCAGAGTGCCTATTTGTCAGAGCTTCCCCGGTCGCCAGCTTGTCAAGGTTTTACACCGTCGAAACCAGAGCGTCTGTCATGCAAAGCAGCATAGATATGGCACACCCCTGTGGTAGGAGCTTAGAAGAAGGAAAAAAATGAGATAGAAATATCAAGTAACAGGTTGTACATTTTTCATGTGTGGGTGTACCGTCAGCTTATTCGCATCTAACCCCAGAAGAATCAACTCCCAGATTTAGTGACATCTGAAATTTCCTGAAGAATTGCAACAATGAGCAGACATTATAATCTCTGCTTGAGGGGTTGATAAAATTAGCCGCAAATGTCTTTGAAAAAGGGCAGTTTTCCATGCCAGTTCTTAGCACTGACATTCAATCTGCTTTCACGCAAAGCAGCACCAGCTGAGGCAGCCCCACGTTGAAATTGTAACTGGGCTGCTTTCTAACATCTGGAGGCGACATTGAGGATGTGGATCCTCTAATGATGTCTGCTCGGTGGACCCCCTGCCTGCCAGGTGACGAGGATGCGTGTCCCGCGAGTCCAGGGAGGGGATCACCATCTGGGCCCCGGCTGACTGGCTCCTCCCAAGGTTTCTTTTCATTTTTCTACGCATAGAATTTCCCTGGGAGTTTCTCCTCGTCTTCCTCGAGGGTATCTGTGATCTGTAGATCCATGGGTATCTGTGGAGCCCTGACGATGATTATATAACTGGCTGTTCAACCGAAGTTTGGATTTTGAGTTCCTGCAAGCCATTGGTGATTTTAGAACCTTTAAATTTAATGTCAGCACCCCTGAAAATAATAATAATACATAATATATATATATACATTATTGTTTATTATCATTTGACGCTGGTACTTCATGAAGAAAGGAACATCCTTAGTTTATTCATTCATTCAATATTTTGCATAATAATACATAAATGTATTAATTGTTATCCAATTTAATTAAGGATTTATAGCAAGGGGGTTTAGCACTTTTGCAAAGAACTGTATTCATGTCACATTCTCATTGGGGGCTGTGCACCCCTAAAGGTCTGATCCTAGAGTCGCCCCTGGTGCAAGAGTCTGAGACGTCCGTCAGCCTTCAGACTGGCAGCAGAGGGGTTCTACCAGGAAAAACAAAACCAGATGTGATCAAGACGCTTGTGTTTCATTTAACTGTGGTTAGCGGGCCCGGGATTTCTCTGACGCAAGCCGTTTGAGACGGCGGCCGTCACCGGAACGTGGTCACGGATCACACCGGAGCAACTGACCTTTTGATCACAGATAGAAATTATGACATGTTTGCTTGCAATGGCTATCACATAACTAACCCTTTATCCTAATACTGATTACTTTGTACAATCCCAATCAGTGGACTGAACTTCAAACCGGAGTTAGAGAATATGTGATGTGTTTACCAGGCCAGTGAATTATGTACTCATACCCCCTAAAATATACTAATACACCACATTAGATTCATGGATGAAATGACCATTACCATATTCTGTCAGCTAGTCTTCATGTTACGTTGAGACAGTTACACTTTTGTGGTCTATTCCGAGAACAAAATGGTCCTCTTGAAGCCAATGTGTCTGTGAAAAACTACACATGACAAAAGGTTTAAATCTTATGTGTTTAATTTACTGCATGCTTCCAGATACCACACACATACAGGTTTCATATTAGATGCTATTATATACTGTAGATATTAATATACTGTATGTGTGCAAATACAGCACATATTAATGACATAATCTCATTGGATGTTCAACTGTAACTGTAGGGGAATTGAAACACGTTGTTGTATGCTCCATGTACATTAACATTTAGTCATTTAGCAGACGCTCTTATCCAGAGCGACTTACAAAGTACAGGGACATTCCCCCCGAAGCAAGTAGGGTGAAGTGCCTTGCCCAAGGACACAACGTCATTTTGGCACGGCGGGGAGTCGATCCTGCAACCTTCTGATTACTAGCCCGACTCCCTCACCGCTCAGCCATCTGACTCCCGTACGAAGAAGATAGGAAGTGCAAAACGTTTAGAATGTTTGTGTTTCTGTTCACTTTGCTTGCAGGTATAGCATCATTATTTACATTACAATACTTCAGACAAAAATACATTTGGTGGCTTTGAGGTTCGTTATTCCCAAGAGTTGTCCGCAGGAGAATTCTGAAATCATTGGTAAGTGCATTTTTCAAACTCTACTAAGCTTGAAATAGTTACTTGAGACAACTTATCAGAGCTGCACAAAGCTTGACTCAAGGTAAGTCACAGTACTATGAGTTATAAAACAAAAGAGAAATCTCAATTTTGGCAAATCGTAAACAACAGTAGAACAACCATATTACCTCAATGCCACTGAAACATACGATACGCTGTATAATTGCTTAAACGTCTATAAAGCATTGCCTATTTTTCAATACACTAGCTATTTGCATTAATGCAATCTATGGACCTATGTTGTATGGTCAAAGGAAATAAGTCAAAGAGCAACTGGTTGTCCTTCTTGTGAAGACTATTGCAAGCTCTATTTCTTTGTAATATAATAATATATCTTTCATGATACATATTCTTGATAACATTTGATAAAAAATAGCAAGAAAAAAAATAAAATTTCAATTTAACTTCAAGGGTTTTCTGTTACAGATTTATTTTCAAGAGTCAGTGCTTTCTTTACTAATGTTTGTCATAAAAGTAACTGTAACAGAAAACCCTTGAAGTTAAATTTAAGTCCATGGCCTTAAAACACATTAATTGTGTGACATATCCTCTATTTCCAGTTAACCTGGAATTATACATTATAACCCTGATTTACAAAATATTCAATGTTTTGCATTCTTAATAGAATCATAGATATAAGGTGTCCTTCCTCTCAATAAGAAAATAGACCAAATTAAACAATAGTGGAAATATGTTGTTTTGGTGTTCTACATAAATGTCAAAAAACAAAACAACATTGATATGTTTGTGTCCATCACAGAATACTGCAAGACATGTAGAGCTTTTGGAATTGTCTCTACATTTACATAGTACTGATATTTACAAAAGGAGTTAATGTACTAAGTACTTTTTTTTCTATAATAATCATATCATTTGCATAATTATTTGGATAGATACATCAAACTTTTGACATTTGACACCACAAAGATTAAGAATACACATTTATCTTGAACATATTTACATGACACTGTACCGTGTGTGATTACTGGGACAACGTGGTGGGACAGGAAACACCAATTACCTAATTATTACTGTCTGTCAACGTCATCATGGATATTACAGTATTTTGCTGTTTTACGTCAGTGGCTCACGACTGTATCATTGGTGGTGGCAATGTTGTAGGTGATGAGGTCACAGGGGCTACCCCTGCAGCTAGCTCAGACACACCCCATCTAAAACTGTTATGCAAAGATAGTGCAAATTATAAGCCTCCACACATTGCGAGCGTAACTCCTGTTACAACAGGAAGTTACAGGTTATTCACTGTTGACTCCCTGCTCCGACTATTTAATACATACTGGGGGGTATTCTAGAAAGCAGGTTATGTGACACATCCAGGTAAGTTAACTCCCCAGCTGACACCCAGCATTGTAGCAACATTGCCAGTAGATTGCTGCCACATTTTGAATCAGTTGGTGGGTTAACTTACCCGGTTGTGTTGCATAACCTGCTTTCGGGAATACCCCCCTGGTCTCTGAACATCAGAGAGAACATAGTTACCAGTTATCATGACACAGATCACACAGGTTCACTCCGAGAAATGCTTCCACAATCCTGTCTTATTATTGAGCTCTAAATCCATGAGTGTTTAAGTTGTTGACTGATATTCTTACCAGCCCTTTAAGCAACAATGTATTTTACATCTGTATTTTACTTTTGTATTTATTTATTTTTTACAGATTTTACGCTCCTGTTTTTGACAGTTGTTATAAGAGAAAGCTAAAATGGATTTCAGACCAGATTTTTTCAGATTCAAATTTGGTGATGGGGTTACAGCTCTTTTTCTTCCCTCTAACCTACTAAGTTGAATGTCAAAAACAAACAACAACAACAACAAAAGAAAACATTTGTTTGAGAAGATGATGGAGCTCCTGTGTTTACTTCATTCCTCTCCTGAGCATCTGATTGGCTGCGATGAGCATCACGCTGATGATGAAAGCAATGGCGAAGGCACAAATCAGGCTTTTCCGCACGCACGTATGCTTCACCTGTTGTGTTGGGCTTGCTGCGTGAGTATGTGTGGGGGGGAGGGTTTGGGTTGAGGGGAGGGAGAAAGAGAGAGAGAAAGAAAGCATGAGGGAGGAAGTGATAAAAATAAAAATAATGAATGTCTACGTTGCTTTGCTAAATGAATTTACCACAGTGTCAATGTTAAAATGCATGCAGTACATCAACAAATAACATCTTAGGGATCAAATCTATGGATAGATAACGCTGAGGTCATACTGTCGATGTCCACTTGGCACTCTGGGCTGTCCATGTGGCTCTCCTCGGTCATAATGATGTTCTCGATGTCTTTCATGGTGAGGTGGTCACAGAACGTGTCGTACAACAGACTCTTTAACTCGTCCACGGTCAGCTTCTGCATGTCACACTGAGGGAGGACAGGAGAAACAGTCCTGCTGACTACAGTACTGACTACAGTACTGACTACAGCACTGACTACAGGACTTACTGCAGTACTGACTGCAGAACTGACTGCAGTACTGACTATAGTACTGACTGCAATACTGTCTAGTACTGACTGCAGTACTGACTATAGTACTGACTGCAGTACTGACTGCAGCACCGACAGCAGTACTGACTACAGTACTGACCGCAGTACTGGCTATAGTACTGACTGCAGTACTGACCCCAGTACTGACCGCAGTACTGACTATAGTACTGACCGCAGTACTGATCGCAGTACTGACTATAGTACTGACTGCAGTACTGACTACAGTACTATGAGATAATGTCACACTTTGGCAAGGCAGGAGAGCAAGAATTAGCAGTGAGATCTGGGGCATGGGAACCAGTGTTGTCATTGTACTATGCTATAGTACTTCATACTACTGTACTGTATAAAACACAGTCCTTTAACTACTTTATAGGCTACTTTATACGACTGTACTGCAGTACTATAGTACTTTATACTACAGTACTGTTTAGAACACTGTCTTTAATGCAACTGTATAGAGCACACTACTTTATAATATAATATTATGCTGGGGTAACAGAGGAGAACATGACAATGAGGTGTTGCTCATGTTGTCAAGTCAGGATGATAAACTCAACATATCACGATGATAATATGTTACATGTGTCAAATTTGAAGTTAGTTGTGGTTTATAAACTATTTGATATGACTTTGTAGAGTACTTTGTTCTACAGTTCTGTATAGGATAAAGTGCTTCATACTGCTGCACAGATTACACACTATGCTGAAATATTTTATTAATAGTATACTATTATTAATATACAATATTAACTATAAATAAATGGTATGCTATAACATTATATTTATAATAAAGCATAACTAGTATAGAAACACCCGTTGTCATGCCAATGTCTTGCACTCTGTGTTGTCTTTGATTCATCACTGAAATCGGTGACCATCGGGCTGTAAACAATGAACTCATAAAAAGGTTTTGTTGATTGAGTGAACATTGCACTAGGACCGCCTTTGATTAAGAAATAGAATCGATTTCAAAAACCTCAGAGGAAAACCTGCTCAGCCAATTAGAACTGTTAATCACTCTGGAATTACTCTCATATTTTAATGACCACAATATTTAACTCCTATCATGTTTTCATGGGCATTTTAATTAAAATGGTTTATTATCACCAAATAGTTTCAAAGCCCTCAGGAAAATCATTTCACAAAATTGTAATTAACCCTGATAAAAAGTCGGGACTTTACAGAAAAGAGAACACTGATAACTTCTTTGTATACCTTCCAGAACACAGAGTCAAAATCTGCTCCGTGGAACTTATCGGGCATTCCAGCTGCAGATAGTTTTGGCCCCAGGAGGGTCACAAACTCCTCAAAGTCAACCTGGCCATCGCCTGCAAAGACAAGTGTGTAGGCATGAACACATAACAGATACAAACGGTACACACACATTACATGAAAGTACACACACAGTACAGTGCAGTACATTAAAATATAATGTAACAAAACCAATACACAGCAAATGAACGAAAAAATAAATGCAATCCACTGCAACAATACACATACACAGGAAAGAAACATCCAATAAATGTAAATCCACTGTGACAATACACGGTAAGTAAACGTACTATCAGTAATCAAAGTGACTTGTGGCATCCTGTGCTGTGTGCTGATTTACATTTATTCATTTAGCAGACGTTTTTATCCAAAGCGACTTCCAAGAGAGAGCTTTACAAAAGAGCATAGGTCACTGATCAAAACAACAAGATAGCCCCAAACATTGCGGGTAGCCAAAACATGAATCATACATTGTGAAAAACCTAAAAACTGCCAAAGGGATTAACCATAAGAGCATGTAGCATTGGGGTCAGATGGCTGAGCGGTTAGGTAAATTAATTAGGTCCCTGCACCTACTGTAAGTCGCTCTGGATAAGAGCGTCTGCTAAATGACTAAATGTAAATGTAGTTAAACAAGTTACAATTACACAACATGAACCTCAAAAAGTGAAAGAGTGTACCTGTAGAAAAGCAAGCAACAGTAAAACATTTCACAGCGAGTACAACAATTTTAAATCAGTTCACGTAGTGTCTGTGTGTAGATGAGCGACTGGGAGATACTTGCCGTCCATGTCCAGCCTCTGGATGATGACCTCTAGCTCCACCTCATTGGGCATGTACCCCAGAGAGCGCATAGCCATACCCAGCTCCTGCTTGGAGATGAAGCCGTTCCCATCGCGGTCGAACACCTTAAACGCCTCCCGTATCTCTGCGGGTCGGATGGAAGGGCGGAGGAGAAGAGAAAGGAAGTGACATAGGGATTGGGCTAGGTTCGGTATGTTATTGATTGTAGGGATGAGGGGAGGGGGATGAGGGATGAGAGAGTGTCACGTGAACAGGGTTGATGAAATGTTTCATGGCCCGACAGCTATTCTTGTAAAACGAAACGACACCCAAGAGTCATTAAAAAAGGTATATCGTTTTTTTTTTCAAAACCCCTTTTGATGACATCATATAGAAGTTTCTTTACATCTTTGCCATGTTGCTTACATGATCGAGCCCATTTTTTATTCTACCCTTATATGCACTGGGTATAAGACTGGAAATCTGAAAGCTATTTACCAAACTAAACGTTGGCCCAATAGACGCTAATAGACACTGTGGGCTATAACACCAATCAATGCTACAAACCAATGCTAACCACTGCTATTCTAATCCACATTTAGCATCTGATACTCTGGGAGCAGCCTGTCGCTAAATCTTAACAAGGCTCTGGGGCTTACACACTGCTAACTAAAAAGTGGAGCAGCATGTGTTTCAAGGAATTACTTATTTTCTTTAGTCCCTGGTGGTAATGGGTTTTGCACAAGAACTGAACGAATCCCCTTGAATGAATGGATGACTCCATGCCTATAGGGGCATTTGTTTAGTGAGCTAAAACGATTCCCGAGTGACTCATCTATGCCATGTGAATCCTTGTAATTATAATGATCAGAAAGCAAGCTGAATGCAGCACAAAGTGTCTGCAGGACTCTCGGGGGAAGACCCAGCTACTCATGACAGAGGCCCAGAGCATTAAACAATGTCTTGAGCGTGCAGCAGATCAAAGCAGAAATTCGCTTCAGCTAAACAGACAACAATAGAATGTTTGTTGAGAATCCATTCTAGAACACGGATCCATTCTACAACCCGGATTCTTTTCTCTTTTTTTGGGACTTCATCAGCCTCCAGCATGAGGCAGGTTTGTTTGTTTTCACCTTTTGTCTACCATGCTTCATCTATGCAGAGCTTTGATCCCCACCTCTCTCTCTCTCCCCTCCTCTCTCTCTCTCTCTCTCTCTCTCTCTCTCTCTCTCTCTCTCTCTCTCTCTCTCTCTCCCCTCCTCTCTCTTTCTCTCTCTCTCTCTCCCCTTTCTCTCTCTTTCCTCCTCCATCCTCTCTCTGTCCCTTTCTCATTCAAATTCTCTACCTCTCTTGCTAAAAACATTGCACAATGCTGTTAGAAACAGTACCCAATACTGCTAAAAACACTTCCCAAGACTACTAAAAACACAACCCAACACTGCTAGAAACACTGCACAAAAGAGTTTAAAACAGCCATTACTGTAAAAACAAATGTTCCATTTCTCTCAGACCAGTAGGTGCTATTTTTTTTATAACAAGCTCATACTTTCCACTTAGAGCTGGTACAGTATTATGCCATTCAACAAAACGAACCCTGTCAGACAGATACTAGTGACAGAACATTAATTCAGCACCAGTGATATATACTTTCATCCACTGACAAGCTGTCCTGTTTTCAGTCTTAAAGTGGAACCCCTCATAGGGTTCAATAGCCCATCATCCATTCTAGCCTTCAGTGTCTCTTCAAGGTCAGTCCAGAAGGTTTAAAAAAAAAAAAAATTATATAGTTATGTTGTTGCTGTAGACATTTGATTTTAAATCCATGCTCTAGTGCTTGGACAATTGAATACTACAAAGACATTCTTTCCAACTGCCGAAGTCAATTTACTTCAGAGTAATTGTGCAACACCAGATCTTTGACCACAGTAGAAATTGCATGTCAGCTATCATTGTTAGTGCTCAAGATAAATGTCTGATCTATCCAAGGCCATTTACCAGTCTTAAGGAGCAACACTACTTCGGAAAATGTATCAAACTACAATCGAAACCCATTACAAAAAAAAACTACTGCAAGTCCAAATCCATTTCAAACATTCAGCTGCTTGCATAAATTAAACAACCTTCACGTTAACAACTTTGGTAACGCTTTAACTATAGTTTAATTTCCAGGTAAAGTGAGTTCTGTTCAGGCCGAATAGAAGACAGCTACACAGGGGATCGCACTGTCATCCCTGAGGTAACGGGAACTTCTGAACCTTTGTCCTCCTGTGTCCTAGTCCTGCTGTTAACTGGAGAACGATGGATTCCTACGCTCAGGACTTTGTACTCCCTGCTCGCCCGTTAGGATCAACATCAAGGTGAGACACTTCAACGAATGTGACACCCATGAACCTTAGCTCATTTTGCGATTGTATATTACTCATGGACACTGACATATGTGCTCATTTGGCTAACTTACTTTAACATTTAGTAGACGCGCTTATCCAGAGCGACTTACAGTAAGTATAGGGAGATTCCCCCAAAGGCAAGTAGGGTGAAGTCCCTTGCCCAAGGACACAACGTCATTTGGCACAGCCCGGAATCGAACCAGCAACCTTCTAATTACTAGCCCGATTCCCTGACCGCTCAGCCACCTGACTCCCGCAATAACTGATATTACTTATAGCTAATTAGCTTATTAAGTATTTGATGTTATGTTGCTATAGGTAGTGAAATATGAACTTCTGCATTGTGACAACGTTGTTGTCTCATCCTTCATGTGATTGATCCTAGCTCGTCTGGGCCATTGGCAAGATAATACTGCTGTGTTTTGGGAAGTGAAACACTCCAGGCTTTACCAACAAGAATTATTCAGCTTGACTGACAGGTATTCTGTGTATTTACTGGTTCCCAGGTAGTAAATGATCTCCCTCCAGGAATGACCTTGTTTTGCTTGATAGCTTTGCTCTTAGTGTTTTGGGTCTTAAATCCCCTTGAAGATAATAAGTAGATATTTTACTTCCTTTTGATGGGTTAGGGTTAGGAGAATTGCTGCACTATAGGCAGGTATATTTGGTTCAGTAGAGGAGGTCCTGTAACTAACTTTGTGAATGCCCAGCTTCTCTTAAGTCACAGTTATGTGGGTTTTTGAAGATGAGAGGTATGATTTATCACTGTTAGCAAACCCTCGGTGGAGCTCATTTAAACTGCCTGGGTCTCCAGAGGGAATTCACTGATTACCATTCTGTAAAAATCTAAGCTTATCTGTAATACTACTCTCCCACTTTGGAATAAATCTACCTTCTGCCTAGGCTTTCAGTTAGGCGACAGAGGAACTGAATAGTTGACATTCATCAGACTCTTAAGCATTTTTCTTTTGTTTAAATACAATTTACAGTGGCATTGTGAAACTTTCCCCATGTAATTATGTTATGTTATTTTCTACTGTAAACAAAAAATGTATGTAAAAAATGTACATACATACACAAATGTTTTGTGTATGTATGTACATCTGCCAGTTAGATCAAAAGGATAAATCAATATTGTTTTTATTCAGACGCCTCCATCCTTCAGCTTCCAGAAAGAAAGACTGGTGCATGATTATACGTCTTCATTCGTCTCTGTGTGAACAGCATTGTGTAACATCCCTCTGTTTGTGACAAAGACAGCTTTGCATGCTAAATGAAAGCAGATCTGCGGCCCACTACTACATCAGGTGTCTGGGGGATCCTTCTACACACTGGGATCTATAAATACCATTCTCTGAGAGAGACAGAGAGAGAGAGAGACAGAGAGAGAGAGAGAGAGAGAGAGAGAGAGAGAGAGAGAGAGAGAGAGAGAGAGAGAGAGAGAGAGAGAGAAAGACAGAGAGAGCGAGAGAGAGAGAGAGAGAGAGAGAGAGAGAGAGAGAGAGAGAGAGAGAGAGAGAGAGAGAGAAAGACAGAGAGAGAGAGAGAGAGAGAGAGAGAGAGAGAGAGAGAGAGAGAGAAAGAGAGAGAGAGAGACCATTCACACTCTGGCACCGAGCAACAGGAAGAACATTACACTGAAAAACCAGGAAGTTTATGTTGAACTACAGTCTTATCTATCTCAGCAGACATGCCTTTCTCTTGTCCAAGGATATGAAGCACTTAGCTGCGACATTTTGGCCATTATGCAATAGCAGGGGATGCTTGAGGTATTTGAGAAACACATCTGAAACATTCTGAAATATAACAGAGGTCCGTAAAAGCCAATCCGGCCATTTTGTTGAATTTAACTTCCTGAAATCCAGTGAAAAGGTTTTGGCCATTGGTGTTTGGGTTTTGCTGACACATTTTTTTTTAAAGAGAAAGCCATACCACACGTAGTTTTGTAATTTGTTATATGTCTGTATAACTTACAATTTTAGAGGGTGTTCACTTTTGTGACATTGTTAGAAAGCCTAGGATGTCTTCTCAATTGGACAAGAGAAACAATCAAACACAAAGGGCAGTATGAGTTCCTAACTTCCAAAACCAAAGTTCCTAGACCAAAACCAATATCCACTATAGCCGACATAAATAAGTTCCTGTGCCACAGGAGAACATGTCCTCCACCCAGCAGTCTAGCCAGCCTCCTCTCCATGTGTTAAGGACTGTGTGGCAAAGCTACGGTCGGGACAGTGCCGTTGGCCTGGCAGTCTCTCCATCAGCAACACATGGAGCCTCAGCAGCCTCTGTTTTGATCTCATTCTTTGAATTAAGTTCACTCTTAGCCGAGTTTTTAATGAGATCTGTTTCCCCCTATGGGAGTTTGTAATGACAAATGAATCGCTCAAAGCAATAAATATTTTGGGGAGGTGAGACAGCTTGGCAGGAAGTGGGCCTGGTCATCAGGAAATGGGGCCTGGACATCCCGCAAACAGCTGAAGGCAAAAATTTATTTTCATCATCGACATGAAAGGATGTCGGGTTTGATTGTCCTCTTCTTCTTAGGCCCCAGAAACATGAGCTGTGCCATTATTTTGATCTGACCAGTGACTCCTTTTCATCTAGTCTTTTTTTCTTCTTCTAGTGTTAAGTAAAAAATCTCAAATGGAGATTAATGTTTGAATGCATGAGTGTGAATAGAGATGTGTGTCTTGGTATGTTGCCAATTCACTTTTCAGACAGGTGTAGTAATGGTCTCTGGCATGGTTCCCCTGGGCAGTGAGTGGAGCTTAATGATGTGATGCTGTATCCATCAATCTCAACTCAGTAAGAGTTGGTTACAATGAGGAAAAAGCTATTTTGCTTCTACATTTCATTGTCATTTATTGATACACTGTACTGGGCAGTCCTACAGTAAACACCTAGTTATGTTTTAGCTCATAGCTTTTTTATAATTTCAATGACTGCTGCTTTTACAAATAAAGCTTTTTATGGTATATTATTATTTGGATCCTTTAACCTCCTGGTGTCTTGGGCTATCAATCAGGAATAAACTTAGCAAGAAAAAAAAACAGCAAAAGGCAAATTCATGAATATAGTCCCACTTAATTGGCTTCTGTGAGTCATTCCTTTCAAGAGGCAAGGCAACCTGTCTCAGTGACATGCTGTGAACCCGGTGCGTGTACAAGATCGGAAATAGAACATTTCCTGACATTATATAAACAAGGAATTATATAATAAACTAATAAGGAATTATTCAAAATGACTATGTTATCTAAAATAGTCAATTCTATTTTAGCTGTCAAACCAACAGCCAACAACCTACTACAATTGGTCCCATCAATGTATGACAGATACTGCATGTCATTAAATATGTCAAGGAACCTGTTTAAACATTGGAGTGATTTTTGGAATTCTCTTCCAGAGAGCAGATGGTTTATTTGTACATATCCCCATTTATAAATCGGTTACACATGTTGGGTTGCAACAGATAAAAGCAGGGCAAGTGAGTATGTTTCATACTGAACTGGAATTGGTAGGCATTATATTTGTCCTTTTCAGGCCGACATCTATTGAGGCGATGGGGCGCTATCCAAGGTCCTGAACTCATGGTGGCAGTAAATTAATGATGTCAAAGCTCAACTTTCACCTAAATGCACATGCAAATGGTATTCGTTTGAAACAATAAACTAGTAATGATCTCACCTTCCACCTCATCCTCAGGCAAGGTAACGGGTGTTCGATACGATAGGATATCCGGAATTGTGCAAAGTCCCTTGTACATGAACCTGGTGGTTACAGCACGCACTGGCATTTCTGCGAGGGAAAACCAACACCTGTTTGGCAATCGTCATATAGCTCCCCGTGGTTTTTGATGGAAACTTCACTCGGTAGGCTGTCCACTTTTCGAAGAGAAAAAAGTCCACAGAAACTAAATATTTAAGTGCTCTTGGTTGTTTTGCGTTCTTCTAGTTCATTCAGAAACCCAACGACAGAATCGTGTAACGTCGAGCTCGGTGACAAAGTGTAAGCTGTCCTCCTCTGGTTTCAATGCACACAAGCTACATCCCAAGTGCAAAAATAGTCAAGACAAATAGACTACAGTCTACAGTTTGTGCAGGCTGCACAAACGGAACGCATTGTCTTATCTGAAACAATAATCATCATAAACTGGTGACACACTCCTTCAAGCCATAAACTCACTCTATTGAGACCTCACCAGAAAATACCTCTACGAGACACTAGCATATCCGTGAAGGAAGCGTTTGAGGATTCTAAAAATGCATTAAAAACTGAAACCCGAGTCTGCACCGAGGGCTTCTCTGTCAAAGTTGTCACTAATTTTCAAGAATGCGCATTTCAAAGGACCAAAATGTTAAGTTGGATCCTACAGGTTCAGGTTTATGGGTTAAATAATTTAAAAGAGTCATGTCTATCTCACATTTCTTTCACATTTTTGTTTTTGCGTCTTGCTTAGCCTACTCAAAACCAGTTAAATGATCTTGCAGAAATAGCAAACGGTTGTTTTATAGGTTGCCTGTTTTTTAGCTGCGAAAAAAAGAGGGGGGGGAACCCCAAAAATTCTTGGATGTCTTCCGATTAGATGTTCAAGAGATTTTCCCGGCGACTCGTTTTTTGAGGTGTAGCCTGCACTCTCCGTACGCAGGTTGTTTCAGTCTTGTTCTCTGCGCGCTGTCTCATTTTGGCTCACTCTCAGCTCGCGCACTCCAAAAGCCACGCGCTCCTCCACCTATGTCTCCCCCACCCCCTCCCATTCCTATCCAAGACGTTGTAAATTATTTTACAAAATAGCGCACAAGTGGTATAACTCAAGCTGCCTGTCATGTAAGCATGAGACTGTTTTGAGTGCTGAACAGATTGCTCATGAAAACAACTCAGATACAATCAGCTTGGTTCAATACCCAACAGCCTAATGCTTCCTATATGAAAAAAAGATGATCTCGTTGCTGCAAATGGCTGGTAATCGACTTTTTGATCACACTTGAATTACAGCTTTTAACTAATTGCCTGGAACGTTTGTAATTAATCGATCTTCCAGGGCAATGACATCCAAAGCAGGTCTGACAGAAATGACAAATATAGCTGTTTCTAGAGAGCCAGGATGATGGTGGAGTCTACTGTCACAGAAAAGAGGAATAGAAGATGGCTTGACACAAGTTGAGATAACCTTGCGCCTCCATCATAATGCCAGATGTACTCTGCTGGTTTAATGTGATCTAGATGGGGACCTTAAATGAGGCCTTTGTAAAATGTATTTGTGTTTTGGGAAGATCATTGTACAGTGGTGCATGGGCTCTACGGAGAGATTCACAAACTTCTTTTGCATTTATTTAGCTTTCGTCTGAAGCATCACACAAAACACTCAGACCTGCATCGTCTTGATCTGCAGTGAGACACTCCACCACTCAACCATCCCCTTGTTCCTGTGCAGGGCTGGTCTGGCAGGTCTATTCTCCTCACAATGCAGGGGGGTCGTTTCTCTCCACTGCACCTGAGGCTCTCTCCGGGCACCAGCCTCAGAGTCTGACAGCATGCTTCATGAGACCTGAATAACAGGCTTTCCTGCCCAGGCTCATGCACCATTCGATTGGATGTGTGAAGATTCCGAGACTGAGTCATCCCCTCAGACCCAGCTTGGCAGGCTCCTGCTTCCAACAATGACACGGCGTCTGAAGAAGCTTGTGTTTGTTGGAAAGTGTCGGGAATTTCCACTGGTAAACAGATCAAGTACTTGATGGATTTAATTGTTAAATTATTTTATTCAAATTTTTTTGAGCTATGAGCTAAAACCAGAACACAATGGCGTGTACTTATTTTTACATTATTAACAAACAAAAAAATCCACAGTCAGCCAGACATCCAGTGGACTCTGTACTGTGGCTCCGCCAAAAAAAAGCCCCCCACTTGCAGTTAAGTGTGTGTGTTTACAAAGGTACCCTGCTCGCTTGGTGCCTGAGAGCCAACCTTTAAATATGGATTGGTCCTTCAATGTCACAGCTTCCTTGCTAGGAATAAAATATGCTGGAAAGCTGTACAAACCAGTATGGGTTGAAGATTGTTTTGTATGCTTGGTGACTGAGTATGTATGTGTGTGTGTGTGTGTGTTTGTGTGTGTGTGTGTGTGTGTGTGTGTGAAAGAGAGAGAATATGATGCCCCTGTGAAAAGGTGTACACTCTTTCAGTAGTTTTCGAAGGTCAGGCAGCTCAATAACCTCCAGACTGCATTCATGCCCTGACCAGAACGGGGGCCTCTTTTGTTCCAACTGAATCTTTAATGGTTTGAGTCCATTGGAGGCGACCCCACGGTAACAGAGTCTGTCAATATGACTTCACTCTGCTTTGTTTCCCCTTCACTCCTCTGCTTGTTCGGCAAACACGGTTCAAAGAGCCCTCGCGCCTTCCTTGTGATAGGGAACAGATGGCCGCCAGTGTCTTACCTGGGTCAAGAGACCGACTTCAGAAGTGAATGTCCAGTGAACCCCTGGGGAGCCAGTTGTACGTGTCACGTCCCAACAACTACCAAGCTACCAAAACGACCAAACGGTTTCACAGCTCAGGTACCATTTGGCTGGTTAGTTGTGAATGCATTTCATTTGTTTAGTTGTGTACATCCTGACATTGAGGTAAACTGTTGAACAACTTCAATTTCATATCCGTGGCAAGACACGAAAAGTAAACAGTGTTTAATTTTTGTTCTACAAGATAGGATTGGGACAACAGGGCTTGATGGCTGTAAATATTTGAGTTTGTTAATGTGTAATGCAGAGAGACTCCAGCTTCTCCTGATCAAGATAAAAACAACAAATAAATACCTTTTATTTTACATTCCCCTAGCCAATCCGAGATTATATCATGACAACAGCACACCTTTTCACCTGTGGACGCTGTACACCCATTGGAGGTTCCTTCAGTCACATCACAATGCAGGATTATTGCCAATGACAAGCCCAAGGGCATTGTTTACACACCAACTGATATTTTCTGTGGTTACCATGGCCACTTCAGAATGCAGCACACACCCTCATACCCAGTGATGACATAGATTTATGTTAGGCGTTAACAACAATCCTCAGATGTGAATAAGCTGGAGAAGTATGGTGTTTTTCTATTAGAAGAAGAAATCAATGTAAACTTCATTGAGTGTTTTTTTTTATCCTGCAGTTAGTTGTTGAGGAGACATTGGATATTTTGATTAGATTCCGTTAAGATCAGCCTCCACACACACACACACACAAACACACTCATGCAGGCACACAAACAAACACGCTCACTCACAAACTCTGAGACACACACACCACCTTGCAAAAGTTATCTGTAAAAACAAACAAACTGGAACAGAATTTTCCTTGCTGAAAATTCAATCTGTAAAACTAACGGAGCAGAAAGGAATTCACCCATACCTCATCAATGAAACCTGGATTGCGACACTTTATGGCTGATTCTATTGGGAATATTGATTGCTTATGTAATTGGCTGGAGAGCCCTCAATTTCGAAAACTATGAGACTGCTCCTCTGAGGCCACGTGATAAGAATGAAATCTGGTTATTTTCTCGGCATAGGCCTAAGCCTACGATTGGCCGTTGTGTCACTGAAAACCCAACAGATCCCAGCAATGTAGGTTTTGAAGAATTCAGAGAAAGTGTTTGTTTGCTTTTAAACTTTTCTGTTATTCTGTTCCTCCTCCGCAAGGATCAAATCATTAAGCACCAACATCCAGCAAGGATCCAGATTAGATGCCCTCAAATTAGATTTAACAGTCATAAAAATGTTGTCGCAGCACGCGCTTCTGCATATCTATGAGGCCGTAATACTGATATTATGGTCGAGAAGACATTAATGAATTTCATTCTGATGATTATTTGTTTGCATTAAACAAACGCTGTCCGGATTTATGAGACCATTAAGACACAGAATTAACGTTCCGTAACGCTGCCTAATGAGAGGCCGTAACTCTCATCGAGATTGTCTGGTCTAGAGAAAAAACGCTTACTCACTGTTGTTGCTCCTATGAAACTGATGCACACCGTCAGGTTAATGATCATGTCAAGCCCACAAACTAGCTACAGCACCAGCATCTGTCGGTCTTTGACGGACATTCCCACTAAATAAGAATACAAATCATGTTTCCTTCGCTACACGTTTTCTCAATAAAAGATATTCTGGATAATCAAACCCATTTGAGGGTAGCAGGACCGTGTGCAGAGTTTGAAAAATAATGAGGTCCAAAAACAAAGTTTGCTAGGGGGGTTGGAATTCATGTTAGCTGGTAGCTAGCTAGCTGTTTTACTCAGGATGGACAGCCACGGTCTGACTGGGTGGGAATGAATCATGGCAATAAACTACACGCAGACGACTAGTAAAAGTGTCTGGTTACCTCACAACGCTTTGGCGGATTAAGGTGCCTGCTCTTCCCAGACTTAGGTTTGGTTTGATTTGGGCCTAGATATGGACTTAAATCTTTTGCATTAACTTTACTGCATTACTATAGTTTTTTATATATGGCTCCAGCACAGTGGAGCATTTTCATGAACACAGTCAACAATAAAACTTAACATTAACATTGATAACACTGTCAAATTCGGTAGCTTGATTGAACAAAAGTTATTCACATTCACCTGTACCTGTAGGCGAACAACATTAAACAAAAACGGTATCCTAAACTCTTCCAGTGGAATATCTCATGCATCACTTCTCCAGCTCAGAGAGAGAGAAGTTTCTGTATTTTACCACAAGGACTGAACAGAACAGGGAAAACTGAACGATTGTGGAGTTGAAGTACGATCCGTGCCTTGCTCCGAGACTCGTCTTGTCACAATCCGAATCAGCCAGAGGAGAAACGTACCAACAAAGAGCATCTGGCAGCCTACGCAGACGAAGACAACATGACACCATTAGAAATCAGTTTATGTAACTGAGAAGAGGGAGCCTTGTTTTTTTTGTCTCTGCTTGCCTTCCATTCCTCCCTCCCAACCTTCTTATTTCTTTTATCAGCAAATAAGTTGACACACAAACTGCCAGTGTGTGAGATCTATGCTCTGTGATTACATGGATGAGCCCTAGGTAGTTTGACAAGGCAAAAAGTATTCCAGGCAAAACTCATGTTGTCATGTTAGACATATAGTTTTTTCGACACTGGAATTGATGTTGGTCTCGTAAACCATAGACCAGTGTCCTCAATAAACCCCTCTGAAAGATTTACAAGATTGACAGGACCTTTGATTTTAGGTCAGCTGTTTTTTTTATGGGAAAGAAGTTTAACTTTAAATCAAGAGCTGACATCCGGCTGCCCTCAGCTTGATTTAATCGTGACCTTAAGCTAAGGTGACATAGTGATGTCAGAATGGGATGAATGAGTTAGCGATGTGATGCATGTTGAAATAGCTTTGTGAGTCAAAGTCTTGTTTCTGAGCCTGTCATTGGTCGATCAACGACATGTGACAGTCTGTTGACACATGGACACGAGACAAACATTATGACAAACATTATAACATGCCATCAGACAAACATTATGACAAACATTATAACATACTATGAACATAACAGACATTCATGCAAACCGTGACTGCTTGGTGGTCATTTTCCACACATCTAACATTTAGAATGCTTTTTTGAGAGAGTTTGACACTTACAACCTGCATGATAATCCAATCCGAGTAGTATACTGTGTGTACGCATATATACGTATATACAGTATATAGTTTATGGGTGTGGATACGTATACATGTAGACAGTACAGAACCATGTAAAAGGCGCCCCAAGACATTTCCCCAGAATCGATTCAAATAATTAGATTTCAGTTATTTAATTAAAATAAGACTACCCAGTACTACATATTGTTGTGTGTATTTGTTTTTCTGAAGTTGTGATGTGGTAGACTAGGGGGCCACGAGGGGCCACAACAGGGCTGGCACATCTTTCCCTGATGTGATCACACAGTATTAACTGTTGCTGTAACCAAATCAAAGTCTGAACGCAAATATTTGTCTGGAACACATAAACCTACCTGCAGAGAATGCCCATGACGCTAATGCCCATCATGTCAATTTGACTGCTTTGAAAGAAAAATAAATATAAATGTAAATAGGAGGAACCAGCTGCTACGGTGGAGCTCCCAGTTGGACTGGCTCCTCATCTCCTCTCATTTACTCTGTGATTTCCGCTGCTATGTGCAGCTTCTCAGAAGGAGACGCAATTAGAAAGAAGGCATATAAACACTTAGGAGCGCAATTAGCCTTAAGGTAGCCTAACATTTTTACCTCTGCGATTGCGATAAATGGTGTTAAATACCTCTTGATTATTGGATCGATTAGTGTCAATTGTTTGTCAGCAGGGGGGATATGTGTTTAAAGGAGAGTTCTGCTGTTACATTTGTAAGGAGAGACAGTAACAGGTTAGATTATAGCCATATCTCATGATTTGGTGCTCTGCCATCCTGCTGTTGTATAACGAGACATCGACGGAATTACCCTCCACATCCGTCAGGGGAAGAGGTGTTTAAAGTAAAATATGACTTTTTCATTTACATATCTGGAGAGCCCCCAGATCACTCACACTCACAAAAACACACACACACACACACACAGATAATACACACATGCATACACACAGACATACATACACACACACATCACTCATGCATTAACACACACCAACCTGCAACACACAAATACGTTGCCATTTGATTTGCCAATGCATTTATTTTTAGCACATAAATACATATTCTCACTTTAGCTTATCAAGAACATCTCACTACGACTGATCACAATGTCTTCTCCGATTTATGCAGTCCTCGGGTAGAGCGGGAGGGAGAGACCGAGAGAGGGAAAGAGAGGAAAGCAAAGGGAGGGAGGGCGAACAAGAGTCGGAGAAGAGAGAGAGAGGAAGGGAGAAAAACCCTCAGTGGAGCACGAGAGCCAAGGTCACCCAGATAGAGACTGTTTTATCAGAGACGAGGGACAGACTCGCGTGAAATAAAGGTGAAACCTTTGTGTTGTCAGGCGGGACTGAGAGTTACAGTCATTCCATTCATCCAGCAGCCAAGCTGCATTACAACACAAAAACCGGCCAGTAGCAGTTCTCACATTCTGCCAGTGGATGTGCCAGGTATGAGAGAGGAACACGTTTATTAATATTTTGTATTCAAATAAATGATGAAAGACGCATCACATTTCCCAAGCACTGAAAGAGACAGAATTAGAGTGAGTTCTCTGAATGTGGACCAGCAGAGTTAGAGGACAGCATATGTTACATCAGTATTATTTATACATACATGGTACATGCAGCATTACATTCTGATGGTGCAGACACCTGTCTACAGTGTTCCTAAATTACATGTACGGTTATTGGTTTTAATGTGCGGTATACGTTTGGTATTGATCAAAAATAACCATTATACTTTGTTTTTTGTGTCTAAGCGGGACTGTCAATGTGTGGTAGTGGTGAGTGTGTGTGTGTGTGTGTGTATGTGTGTGTGTATGTGTGTGTATGTGTGTGTGTGTGTATGTGTGTGTGTGTGTATGTGTGTGTGTATGTGCATGCCTTCTAACCTGTCTACTGTCTTTGTTATGCTCACAATCAAGGCAACAAAAGCTGCGCACTAGTCGATTCAATTGAAAGGGTTTTTTTTATGTTTTGTTTTTTGAAGGGCACACAGTCGCTCTGTTGCCAATTAGGTTACCTTCTGGAGCTTTCTACCACCGTCACTGTGAAAGCCAAAACAGCATAGATACATAAATTACTCAGTTCTTTTGTGCTGTGCGCTTGGGTCTTGGCAGCAATGCATAGCTATCTGAAGTATAATGCAGTGCAACCAAGGGTTCAATCTTTTCAAAACAATGACCTTTTTCTTGGTGCACAACACTCTAATACACTTGAATGTCAAATAACAGCTCATGACTTATAAGTAACTGGTGGCTGAACCAACATGGAGGAATATAACAAAGTGTTCTGGATGACATTTCTGCATTTATTTCAGTACTTTTCCTTTTTCGTTTAGATTAATATCAGTGGCACTCCAACATGAATAAAGTCAAATCACGTTTCATACAGCATCTCCACCCGCAAACCCGTCTAGTGATAGGCAGAGAGAAGGAGACGGGTGCAGAGGAATCACACCCTAACTGTTTTATTTTATTTTATAATGACTTGGACATGGCTCTTATTCATGCAGTCACAAGAGGAAACAGCTCAGACAGACTGTGCGGGCAATTTGCATGCTCCTCTGCAGAGGCCGTTTGGAGGGAGCTGTGAGCGTGGAGAAGTGAGATAGTTTACGACACAGCGAAATGGTGAATGAGGGTGTTTCAAAATCTGTGCCAAGATGAAAAGGTGCATTAAGCAAAGCAGTGCACCCCCCCCCCTCCCCACCTTCGCCACCCAGATCAAATGTTCACAGTTAAGTCCCACAGTCCTTATCATTTTCATCATCCTTGTCAAGTTGTCATGTTATGTTAGTTGTCTGATTTGTTATAAAAGTGTTAAAAGACAAGCAATAGTACAAATGTATCGTGGCACACTTTCCCTTCGTATCATTTTCTGATAGATTAATTTAAACGATCTGTCTCGATGACAATGATTTCTCTGACCTCACACACATCAATCCCGTTGTGGGGATGCGGGCTTTTTGAAACAACAGTGTTTGTGCACTCGAGCATAAACAACGGAAACTTCTTTGTTGAGAGTAATCAGCAGTGAAGGTCACAACGAGCTACGATGCCTGTATTCATGACAGAGTGTGAAACACACAACGTGGACAAGCAGGTCTCCACATCTTGAATGACAAACAGAAAACGCAGACATTGAAGGATTCCTGAGGACGACAGATTGGAATCAGGAGAAATGATGACTGTGCTCAAAGTACCCTCCACGTTTTACCACCAATAATTGATTTTCAAACAAAGATATGGAGCAAGTCATTTGTTCTGATGAAAGGTTGACAAAGAAAAAACTAAATAATTGTCAAATACTGTGCCATATCACATATAGTAGGCTACCTCCATTCTATATAGACATATAAATGAGTATTGGTATAAGATAGTATTAGTTAGTAGAGATAGATTATAAGTAGCATCAATGAATGAACAAGGGCAACATCACAGAGACAACATGTTTTGAGGTAAATCTTTGGTATGGTGATTAGCCTTCAAATACAAGTACATACTTAAGGGTGATGATCTGGCACAAACAGTAGCAATCTACAACAATAGCTGATCAGATACATTGTTTCTCTTCTCTTCCAGAGGACCAAACAGTTAAGATAAAAACTAAGATAAATTCCAAGTGACAAATAAATGCCTCTGGTGAAAGAGACGTCCCAAGATGAAATTGTTCTGCGTGAAGTCTGTGATAAAATATTCAGATTTTTCTTCTTCTTTTTTTTCTTTTTTTTTAAAAGGCAATCAGGAAGTGTTGCCTTATTTCATGGTTTTTGATGAGACCCACTGTGCAGAGGGCATCTCCATTACCATTGCTGTTAATAGAGAGTTTCCCTCTTTGACATTCCAACAGCGACACACAGAGATAACCATTTGGCAGTTTTGACAGGGAGAAACATTTCATTTGGAGAGAGGGAAGGGAAGTGAGAGGGACTGACACAACGAAACAGAGGGGTTTTGAGACGTGTCAATATCAGCCTGGGTTTGAACGACATCATGATAATGATATTTCAAACACAGTGTCTTGAGCTTTACTGTACTGTATGAATGACATCACTATTTAGGATCCCAATGGTGAGAGGACCACAGTCTACAGAGAACCGCACCTCATTCGCGTTTTACAGAAATATAATAATGCAATTCAAGTCTATTTCATGTGTATGTGAGCGTGTTTGCGAGCGTGCTAGCATGCTCAAACTTATGGTGTCAAATCCCTCTGTGTTGTGATCTAACTTGTAATGAGCACCTTATCTACTTATCCTCATCCTAAAAGCCATTGGCCGGGTTTCCCAGATTCGTTAAGAAGCTCTAAACGCTAAAATCTTCTTAGGAACGTTCTAAGAGCGCTCAGAACGCTCTTAGAACGTTCCTAAGAAGCTCTTAGCATTAAGAGCTTCTCAACGAATCTGGGAAACCCGGCCTTTGTCTATAAAAATGTATATCCATGATGTACAGGATTTTGCACAAACTTACCATCCAGAATGGGACAGAGAACAAGGTATGCATATGGATTACAGTGTTGAGCTGGAAATGACTTTAAGTATTGATTTACATTCTCCAGGCCTTGGTGGGGAGATGATGATATGCCTGATTTTGTATTCGTTTCAGATATAAAATCTGTCTCTGGGCGTTATCCCCTGACAGCTTGCGAAAGCCGATTGTCTGTGTTTCCTTCCCGTTGGAATCTTAAACTTTATTCGCACCTCATCCCTGCATGAATATGGATCCTCATGCACAGACCTGGAAAACTTTATTTCCATTAAGTTTACATTAACTTCCATGCAACTGCATAGCAAACCTGTAGCAACAACACTGTAAATACAACTGCTATGTATTTAGGGTTAGAGATATAGGTTCTAACCAAAATGTAAAAAAGCCCATTATGGGGGAGGGGTATAGGGGGTGAATGGATGTTGTAAAAGGGGCAGTTGAAAGCTACACGTGTTACTAAAAGAAGATTGATGTTAACATCCACAAGCCAAACCTCCCTCATACCAAGTTTCACTTGAGTAATACCTGGCTGGTACTGCCAAACCATAATAAAGTGTAACTACAGTTCCTACTGTACGTAACTCGGTATTACCTGTAGTCACAAGGTAGCCTAGGTCATGTGACCTTAATGTAAAGTGTTTACCTTCCATTGAGACCCCTTCTATCCAATCATTGTACATTACCTAACTCATGTTAGTATTGTCATCATAAAGATGATATGTGACAAGATGACGTTAAGTTGAAACAGTTCTATTCATGGTAATCATTCAGAAATTCATGTCTGTTTTAAAAAAGGTGTTACAAATGCAAAATAATGTCTATTTAGGAAAGGGTGTTGAAAATACTTAAATGTTTCTTTATGAACATGAATAATATTAATTTTCGGTATGGTTGTTGCGAAGATCGATAATCTATCAGAAAGTAAGCAATTACTTCTGGATTGATTGCTCATGCCTTTCAAATGTAGAAAACGCGCGGCTTTTTTCTCTCTCCTTTGATAAATATCTGAATGAGCAAGCAACACTGTTGTGTTGGTTGTGGCTGTATTTCTTTTCTTTCAGTGCACTTTTCAGGAGTACAACAGACACGTACATCTGGTTGTACTGTGGAAGGCGGAAAATTTAAGAAAGTCATTTCAGTACAATACACTTTCGACTTGTGGATAATTGTGTCAGGTGATTCACTGCCTGCGTAAGGGAAACAACATAGCACCATTATTAGACACATCATGTGCTGTTTTTACTTTTATACAGACCAAAAGAACAGTCTACCCTTTGTATATTTGCTTCGGCCTACACAACTATTACCCCTCACCGACACCGTGGTCTAATCGACATGTCCTTGAGCTGAATGTGAGTAGTGAAAATGTTTGTTTGGTGCATGTTGGATTCATTTCATCCTCTGTCAGCAAAGCGTAAGTAATAGGGTCAATCTCTTGCATGTCCTTCATGTGTGGCATTGCTCGACTTGAGATAGATTATTATCACCGTTCACGTCATGCCCTCGATGGACCGGCGGCACTCCCTCTAATGGCTCTGTTTGCCGACGGCAGACGGCTTGCGGCCACCATAACAGGATTACTGCAGACCCAGACCACACTTGGCCTTGGACACAGAGCAAAAGCCACAGATGCTGACTGCACTCAGCTGCTCAGTAATGCACGGCGGCGACAAGCATAATGGAAGGCACAGGCTACGTTGCCTTCACAAAGCTGGTACTTGATTGATATCTGCTCTTCCCAAGGTTTCTTGCATTTTTTTCTTCAATTCTTTCTTCCTGAGTTTTCCTGGGAGTTTTTTTCGTGCCCCCCTTTAGGGTTTAGCTTGCAGGTGCCGATCTATGGGCACTTGGGCAGGGCACGTGAAGCCGTCTGTAAAAACGCCTAAACAAATGTGATTTGATGGACGTTGTTCTATATATCTTCATATCCCTCTTCGTATATACATGAAGATGTGCACACGTACGGCACAACTGGTGTGAATGAAACACTTGAATTCATAAGGGTGTCGGAGTTAAGAGAAGCGAGGGTGTTATTAAACCCTGCCCACAGTTTAAACAGTCTTCATGGTCCGAAGCGAATGCAGTAAACCCATCACGGAGATCGCTGGAGGGTCACGGGAGATATTAGGTCTACTCCCAGATCGTTTGATAATTACATCTCTCAATCTCTTCTATTCGTTTAATATTCTCATTGATACGATCTATATTTCCCTTCACATGTTTTATTCAGGAGTCATTGAAATGTTTCAATTTGCTCTCAATCGTATGGCGCGATAGCACCCACCCCCACTTGTAGAGTGCCTGGGAAACTGTCCCTCGTCATGTTTGTCGGCTCTCTTATCTGGGAATTACCCCTGAAGCCAGGACTGGATGTTCACTTGAAGTGAAGCTATCCAGTGTGTTTATGCCTCATTATGCGAGTAAGCTGATATAATAATCCCTAGAGGGTTTGTGGAAGCCCTCATATTCATTGTGGGCGTCAATGTATTTTATCTGTATAAAGTCTCAGTATTAAAGTTCCAATTCCAACTCAAAGGAAGTTTAGTGTATTTTTTAGGACTGCAGATGTGTTTTACTGCCTCAGAAGAAGTCTTCTGTATTCTAGAACTGCTGTGACATTGTAGCTCAGATAAATGGTTCTACAACTGCAGACATGTTCTACTTCAGATGCATTCTATATTCTAGAACTGCCAAGATGTTGGGAAATGCATTGTGTAGCATGTGGGTGGAGCAGATGGAGTATGTTCTCATTAGTTCAGATGTAGATAATTCCATGGCACCACGATGAACATTCATCAAGTATGTTCATGACTAATAGCTGTGTAATTAATTTCTCCTACGTCCAGAGGGACAACTAAAAGGCAAAGAGAATCAAAAAGGGGTTATTGAATGTTTGTCTTTGCGCGTTAACAAGATGTATTAAAACCTGTTGACGTGGTCTGTGTATTAGTTTGGGGACTAATGAGATATCTATGGTTTCCTAATTGAGCACTCGTTAAATCCTCTTAAAACTGAGATAAAGACAAAAGCATTGAGCTTGATTACAACTTTAGTTTGCTTTCAGGGCTTTGTCTCCACACCTGTTTGGTGGTTCATGTTTATGTATTTCTCGGAGCGTGCGCTTCTGATACCCATCGGTGGCGCTTTGACTGAAGTCTGGTAATCCTCTGTCTACCTAACTTCAGTCGTGACTGACAGGAGCGCGTGTCAAAGTGAGATTTGAAGATCCTGTGGGTCTGACCTGTCACGGCCCCTGCCCTACCTCGCTGATGACACACGTTAAGGTTACCGTTTTCAGCTCTCTCTTGTGAGCTCCGCGGCGAGGATTTAATCTGCTTCTTAATCAGTATTCATGAGAAGCACAGAGTCACAGAAGGGAGAATGGGAGGCCGTTACATGATTACTGGTTAATGAATCTGTTTAAGTACAACTCGTTCAGTTCTCATTTTAATGGAATGTTGACGCTGGATGCATGCCATTGGGATGGGATTCACAAGCTATTACGTCTGTGAGAAATAGAGGCAGCGAGCAAGCCTGTTACTGGAGGTCTGGATCTTTCAGGGGTTTTGGTTTTAGAGCTCAACTGGCCACTAACGCTATCTTGTCAATCAGTGGGATTCAGTGATCAATTATGATCAATTAACCAACAGCCGATAGACTGGACTATAGAGTAGACTAACCTCTGGGATCTCACAGTATAGCCTAGACCTCCATCAGTCATTGTTGAGGTGCGGTAGACGTCCTCCATCCTGATCATGCTGTTATCAGATGGCTGTGACATCTTCAGCCTGCTCCCTCTCACTCCGTCCCATAATATCCCCCCATCCCTCCATCCTTCCACTGTTCCATCCCTCCATCCCTCCTCCATCCCCCCTCCATTACTCCTTTATCAGTTCTCTATCAGCCCTCTATCACTCCTCTATCACCCCTCTCTCCCTTCCCTCCATCAGTCCTTTCTCCCATTCCTCTATCACAGGGACTTGGCCAGTGCAGAAAGATAATACTTACAATGATCCTGGCAGGTGTGAAAGAGCTCTAAAGAAGAACCATCACGTTTGAAACCCTGGTCTTCACAGAAGACTGGTCCTCTAAGGAGGAACGCAGAGGGGAGTAGCTGGAACGAGAAGTCTTTCTCTGAGTGGGAACCCCTCTCCCTTGTTTTGCTCTTCTCCCTCTCGCTGCACAGTCTCTGTGTCTCTGACTCTTTTGCCCTCCCTTATCTCTCACATGCTCCTTATCTGTCGTTTGGGTTATCTTTATACTGGGTTTGTATTTTGTATCAATTGATTGGCTTCTGTTTCAAATCCTTAATTAATGTGTAGGGTTGTGAATGGACATTGTGTCCTCATTGGTTTTTACATAACAAATTAGCATGTGTTGTCTACATATGTATATATTGCAAAGTAACTGTATGTCTATATATAAACAGAACAACAGAAAGAAAAATATACTATATTTTTATATATAATTTGGTTTACTTCATCAGTCATTGCAGATCCCTCAAAGGTCATTTCCCCCCAGCAAGCATTAATCCTCTCTCTCTCTCTCTGTTGTTTTGTTTTGACAGAGCCTCCGAGTGGGGTTTTCCTTGGGGCTGAGGTTGTTTTGTATTCCAGAGCAGGAAGGGCTTGTTCAGAGGAGATTCCAGGAGTTATGCTCTGGCCGGTTTATCTTTCTCCATAGCCTGCCAGTACACCCAAACAGTGGGGACAGATGTTTGGAGAGAACCTTTGCAGAAAGCTCTGTGGGCAGGTGTGTGTGTGTGCACAGGTGTGTATTTGTTTGTGTGTGTGTGCATGTGTGGTTGTGTGTGTGCCCAGGTGTGTGTGGATGTATGTGTGTGTAGATGTAAGGTTGTGTGTGTGTGTGCTCTAGTGTTAGTGTAAGTGTGTGGGAGGGTGTGTGTGCATGTGTGTGTGCCTAAATGTGTGTGTGTGTGGGTACATGTGTGTGTGGGTACGTGTGTCAGTGTTTGTATGTGTGTGTGTGTGTGTGTGGGTACATGTGTGTGTGTGGGTACATGTGTGTGTGTGTGTGTGTTTCTGGCTGTGTCTTGCCGTGTAAGAGCAGCTGGTTTTACGTCTCAGTCTCTCCTCCAGAGACAGCATGGCTTCCCTGCTCAGGCCCTGTGTTTGAGTCAGCCCTAATAGAAATGTAATGGAAAATCCCCACCTGTCTCTAGTTTACATTGACATTCTCCTCCTGACCTTCTACCGCAATCCTTCCCAGATCCAGGGGGTAGGGGGGGGGGCTCTCTTGTCCCCCCCCTGGAGGGGTGGAGCGGCGGGGGGCTCGCTCTCGATGGGGGGTGGTGGTGGGAGGTGTCTCATCCTGGACGAGGGGAGGGATGAGGCAGGGGGTCTCACCCTGAGGGGCAGAACATGGCAGAGCTCTCGCATATGCCACCCTCACATCCCTCCAGCATCCCTCCATCATCCCTCCATCATCCCTCCAGCATCCCTCCATCATCCCTCCATCATCCCTCCAGCATCCCTCCATCATCCCTCCATCATCCCTCCATCATTCCTCCATCATTCCTCCATCATCCCTCCATCATTCCTCCATCATCCCTCTATCATCCCTCCATCATCCCTCCATCATCCCTCCATCATCCCTTCATCATCCCTATATCATCTCTCCATCATCCCTCCATCATCCCTCCATCATCCCTCCATCATTCCTCCATCATTCCTCCATCAACCCTCCATCATCCCTCCATCATCCATCTATTAAATGACTAAATGTAAATCTATCATCCCTCTATCATCCCTCTATCATCCCTCCATTCCTCCTTCCCTCCGTCCCTTCCTCTCTCCATCCCTTCTGCCTTCCACCCCTCCTTCCCTCCATTCCTCTCCATCATCAGGTATGCATGGCAGCAAATGAGACATTCCAGCTGCTCCTTCTCCCCCCCCCTCCCCCTTGCCATGTTCCTCCCTCCTATAGATTCCACTGTCTGTCACTTCATTCGTTTCAGGAAACACCCGTGCATCGATTCAAACAGGAGATCGTAAGAAAGACCCGGTACACGTTCAGTCCCAAGTCCATGAGTTATGGACTCAATTAGAAGTGCTCAGGATGCATTCCAGGGTTGAATATTTTGATGGTCACGGCAATCAAAAATTAACAACTGTCAGTGACCTTGACCAGTGTCACGAACAAGCAGCGTTAGGTTGCAGAGTGAGCGTTGAGCCTCTCTCTCAACAAAATCTGTTAAATAAATCATTATGTCAGTTGTTGGCTGGTGCTGTGGCACCCCAAGGCATTTGGAGTTACACTGTTTAAATACAAAACACTGCTGGAAATGACTACGCCGCACCAACACCAGCCTCTTGTGTCATTAGATGCTTCGGTGCTCAGACACGGCTTTGTCATTGCTAACGTTGTTGATGGAAACCTAGTGATTTGAGAATGATGCCTGGGCTTCTGCTGGTAGTGTGAGAAGATGGTGTGTATCTCTAATAGGCAGTTTGTGCGTGTGTGTGTTCGTGTGTGGATGTGTGTGTCCACGCGTAAGTACTTGTGTGTCCACATGCGTGTGTGAGTGTGTTGGGGGTCAGATGGCTGAGTGGTTAGGGAGTCAGAAGGTTGCCAGTTCGATTCCCGACTGTGCCAAAATTACGTTGTGCAAGGTACTTCACCCTACTTGCCCAAGGGGAATGTCTCTGTACTTACTGTCAGTCGCTCTGGATCAGAGCATCTGAGAAATGACTAAACGTAAATGTAAAATGTGTCGGCCTTCCTACCCGTGGTGTGGACATGTGGTGTGTGTAGACACAGTGGTCAGAGTGGACATTCAATAAACCTCTGCTCTCCCTCTTGCTGGTGGGATCCTGGAGCGGTCGTTGATGACCAACAGCGACACAGTGGTGGACTGTCTCCACAGAGTCGTTGTGTTCCTGAGTGTGTCCATCCATCACGGCGAGAG
Organism: Hypomesus transpacificus; assembly: GCF_021917145.1. Classification (NCBI taxonomy): domain Eukaryota; kingdom Metazoa; phylum Chordata; class Actinopteri; order Osmeriformes; family Osmeridae; genus Hypomesus; species Hypomesus transpacificus. Next base: position 13,257,197 of record NC_061081.1, on the reverse strand, counting down.
GCACAACAGACTGACAGGTGCATGATGGGTAATGACACCGGCGGCTGTCACTGGGCCGGGGGCCGGCCCGAGGCCAAGCTCAATTAGACAGCCCATCCAATCAGACACAATGTCACTCCGCCCCTGTGTCCTCCCCCCGTCCCTGTGTCCTCACTCCTTCTTCTGACAGACTGGGGGGGGACACGTGCTGAGGTCTTCATCACCTTAGAAAAGTTGGGACTAGTCAATTACGCCTCGACGAGGACTGTAACACGTCGTTATCATCAAACGCGTTATTGTCTTCCGCTCCCGAGAGAGCTCCTTGACCTCCGCCGCGTGCAGGTTTTCATTAAGGCTGATGGGTCCCGGACGCACAGCGCTGGACGATGCGCTTCTCCAGGTAGAGAGGGAGACAAGGTCATGTGTAATGAACTTATCTCGTCCATCTCCCCTGGCCCGCGTTCCCCGGCTTAGTGACATGATCCTCCCGGTAAACGCCGGCATCCTGAACAAACCCGCGACCTTGTGGCTAAACCGCGAGCCCTTTGGGGGCCGGGTCCCTGTCCTGAAAGTCAATTATGTAGCGGTAATGCAGCGTGTGCGGCCGCGTTCCCCAGGCGATCCATCATTGTCCGCGACGGCCGGTTGCATCGTCCGCCTTGTCCGCCTCATCTCCCGTTTCCATCCCCCCCCACGCCTAGTCTGTGTGGTTGGGATGTGTCCCCCTCTCCTTCACCCCCTACACAGCTCCGCTTCCCCCAAGGTGACCCTTCTGAGACGTCTCCACGGCGGCAGGAAACACCAATGTTTATTTACGGTTACATAACTCAATATTATTGACAGATGCATGGAGTGCTGTCGAAGTGTCAACGATAATCTCCCCCCTGAAGCACCACTGACCTTCATTTTTTTTAAATGAAATGGTTGATCTCGCGCACTCTGGCCAAGCCCTCACACGAGTATCGCTTGTCAACATTTCTGTTGTGCTTTTTGCATGTGTTGGCATACAAACCAATGTTGTTTAGAGGATTTCAGTCACATCGCTGCATTGAGAGGTTTAGTCTATGACAGTTGGTTTAGACTGTGACAGTTGGTCTGTGGGTGGGGATCCCATGATCTGCACGAAGGAGGGGTGCAAACGAAGCAAATCAAATCAAATCAAATCAAATTTATTTGTATAGCCCTTTTTACACGCAAGCATGTCACAGAGGGCTTCACATGGGCCCATAGAACTGCCCCTCAACCAACCTAAACCCTCAAGGAAGACAAGGAAAAACTCCCAGAAAAACTCCCACCGGGAGAAAAAATGGAAGAAACCTTGGGAGGAGCAATTCAGAGAGGGATCCCCTCCTCCAGAGACGGTTGGTAAGAGAGAGGAGCAGAACACAAGCTAAACATAGTCATACAGTGTCAATGGGTTTTGAAACACCAAAATCCATTGTTCGGCTTTATAGACGTTGGATGGGACCGGGAAACTCGCTGTTGGCCGTCATGGAGACTGGATTCCGGGTGACGACCTGGTTCAGCGTTGGCAGACCGACGACCAAGCAGGTCCTGACAGCTCAAACCCCCCACACCACAGGGAATGTGTGGGGGGGGGACAGAGAGGAGAGCAGGGATTAGAGAATGCCAGGAGCAGAGAGAATGCCAGGAGCAGAAGCACTGCATGTTTAAGAACTCTGAACGGGTGAGACCTTTAGAGAACTCATCAGGCACCTGCAGAGGGGGCCTGATGAGTTGGTGGAGAGATACAGCAGGGCCAACCTTGAGGCTTGAGGGGTCCAATCACAACATCAGTTGAGGGGCTGGATCGATACCATCTCTGCGACCAATTTGACAGTTCTGTGGGCAGAGACGCCGCTCCCGTAATGAAGCCGTTCTCCTCCCTCTGCCTTCATCCTGTCAATGCACGAGACGGGGACTGATGAGGCGAGCGGCGATTTGGGGAAAAGTCACAAAGAGGAAGACAAAAAGAAAAACATCTTTAGTCTTCGATAATGTCTGCGTTTGATCAACTTGAAATACTTCTTGCTTGGCTTTGCGGCTGTCAGCTTAGATTACTTGGCTGGAGATTTGAGGGCTGGGATTGTGACTCTTGGCCCAGATACAGCCTCCCATTGGAGAGCATGCAATGCAATGGCAGCAACTTGACACAGAGAGTCGGTGTTCTCCGGTCTTCTGGGCTGGCCGGAGACATGACGGAGCAGTCAGACCAGCCCTGAGGGCTTGTAGTGGAGTTTGTCCAGCCTCCATCCAGCCTTTGGTCCGCGCCAGGACTGATGAAGGAACATGAAGTTAGGCAGTCATGCTTAGAACCACTGGGAGGTTAAGGAGACCAGAGAGGGACAGGGAGCAAACCTTCCATGTTGGTTGTAGACAGCCAGCCAGGCTGGTCAGTGGGGTTAAAGAGCAGCTGTGTGGCCACAGGGTCAGTCTACTGAGAGGGCTGAGTGATGGGCCTGCTGCAGGAAGTGACACGGACGTGGGGAGGGACGCTTGTTGTTGTTGCTTTCATCACTGTCTCGCTGCTGTTGTGAATCTGACAAAGTCCTTTGAAATTCCAGTGAATTACTGCACAGGCTAAAATAGAACCCCTTTTTTTTTTCATTTTGGCAACAAATAATGAATGTTAATACTTCAACTCTACTTGGTCATTGTCTCCCATTTTTCCACATCTTTGCATATTGTCTGGAGGGCTGGTTGTATGATTAGTTGACGTGTTCTGTCCTGTTGGACCCGTTTTCTCCCTGGCCTAAATAAAGTCCACCATGTAAATGTGAATAATTAGGGCGAGGCCAGGCATCGTCTGTTTCTGGAAGCATGTTGTCCACATCCTGTCAACTGGAAATTCATCATGCGAGACAGGAAGTGACATGGTCTTGACAGCGTATGTCCTGAGGCGAGGAAGCTGAGAGACAGAGCGACGCCAGACTGAATATGTGAGACACAGTGACAGTGTAAACCATCAGTAGAGGACTGCACTTAGACTGCCTGTAGGCATGCCAGCGACTCAAATTAAGAAGCCCATTGAACCTTACAGGTTCAAGTACCAGGTAACCTTTAGGAAGTGAATTTAGATCATATTTGGGTTGTTTAAATGCGACATTAGTCCGGTAAGCTGTTTGGATATAGAATCTTAAAGAGACTGAGAGCGCCTCATGTTATAATGACAGAAATGTAGGAGAGAGGCAGAAGGTATCGGCGATTTCACTGTTGATTTCCCATGTGTGATGTCTGGAAGTGAGAATCCTATTGGCCCTCTTTTTGAATTCCATGTATCTAACGCGTGCTAATACATACCCAATTTCATGGAAATTAAAGGGATCATGCCTTTTGAAATGTAAATTTGGTATGGAGATTTGAACTAAATCAAAGTCTGTCTCCCAGTTGACACAGACTGGAGTAAGCTTCTCCTGACCCATTACGTCTGTGCCGGTTACAGGCCCCCAGCTCATTAAGGATGACTTACAACTCCAGGACAACTTTATTAGAGAGGAGGGAGTGTCTTAATCTTGCCTTATAAAAAGCAAGCCCACAAGATTTCAGAGTTATTCTTCACTTCAGAGTTGACAGTTATCGTCCGACTGTCAAACTGATGTCTGCGCAGAATACAAATGTTGACTTGACTTGTTTTTGTGTGTGTGATTTTGTCAATTAGAAAGAGAAGGTTGTTTGACAGAAGAAAAAACAATTGAGAATTTAAATTTGATCTGTCTGAAGTTCTGTTTTCAGATCAAAAGTACCTCCCTTTCTCTGAGATTGTATCGGATCAAAACAATCACATTTGTGTTATTTCATTGGTGTAGACAGCTGTACAGATTGTCACAGTCATGACGTAAGTCTATTCTTCAATCTGCCAACATCCCGGTCATCACAAAAATGGACATGGAACGAAGGCGGACATTTTGACACAATCAAAGTTGTGAGGCATCTCCAATTCCCTTCCAACCCCCCCCCCCCCCCCCCCCCCACCTCCCAGCCACAGGAGACTCCACCTTCCTCCACAGTCATCCACATGTTGAAGACGCCTAAACACGAGCGTCACGTGGCCCGTTCGGTACCCCTCCTCATGCCTTTTGTCAAGAGATCCAGTGAATCTCACCCCCCCCCCCCCCTAATGAAATCTCCCTCCTGCTTTTTATGCACCGGGCATATTTTAATTGCTAAGAAGTTTCCTAATGAATGGCTTGTGATTAATTTAGTAGGGCATCCATCCTGCGATGGTCGCCCAGAGAGAGTGGCACTTGGTATTCTTCTCATGCCACAGCTGCTTCCTACCAGTAAGTGGAGAGACGGCACAGAGGCGCGGAGTTATCCAAGCCCCGCGACTCGATACCTCCCGAATCAATCTGTCAACAGATTCAGTCGGAGTGAGAGGCTAGAGAGAGAGAGAGACCAGAGTGGTCGAGCTTATCGCCACAAACAGGAAAAGCAAACAGTTTTCCCTACGTCAAGAAGAGTGGATGTTGTAATATTGTTAATGTTGTTTACAGTGTTTTAAACTGACTGCACCAACACAGGGACCGGAGCTCTTCTGGTTATCTGGCGGCTGTGTGGTGGGAGTGTTTTGTTGTTATGAGTCGCGGGGGTAAAGATGAAAGGCTTTCAGAGGCAGACTCTGGCCTTTGCTGACCTGTGTGACCCCTCGACCCAGGAAGGAACCCAGGAGGAAGTTGTTGAGCCTTGGAGGAATCCCACAGGTTGGCACCAAATTGATCACCCTTCTCCTCTTAACTTCTAAACAGCACCGTTAAGGTCCTGAGACGGCCGTCTGTGCTGCCCTGGACAGTCTAGCGAAACTGGGTCAGGGAGTGCTTCTTTTCGGTAGTAATAAATCCCTCCTGCACAGAGATTCACAGCTGCAGATGATCAATAACCAGGTCAAAACTGGATGGGCCTCCCTCGGTGGTGTCTGAAGCACAGACGGGACAATCCCGTCTACTTCCTGTAGGAGACCAGACAATCCACCACCTATTTCCTTTGGAAAACCAGACTGTCAACCACCCACTACTTGTGGGAGATCAGACAATCAACTGTCTACTTCCTGTGGGAGACCAGACAATCATCCGCCTACTTCATATGGGAGATCAGACAATCAACTACCAATTTCCTTTGGAAAACCAGACAGTCAACCGCCTACTTCCTGCGGGAGACCAGACAATCATCCGCTTCGTTCCTGTGGGAGATGCAGACAATGGAGCAGGGGCTGATCACCACAGGAGAGGCACCCCGGGAAACTAATCTGCATCTGGATGTGAGACAAGGATGCCGTCGCCAGGATCAGCCCGCAGGGACCCTGCGCATGGAGGAGATTAATATGGCAGTACCAGGGAAACACCGGCCTGCTCATAAGGAGCCACTTAATAGCCTCAATACATCTAACCCAGGCAGCTGCTGGACGTTCATAAATCGACCTCCTAGGAAAGGACAATGCCACGTCTTAATTGGCAGGGTGGAGAGTGTAAACACACACAGGTCCAATGACGGTAGGAGCGCATTGTTCGCAGTGTTGTGTGGCGGAGGGGAGATTGATGAGCGCTTTGCAATCAACTGCTGAAAGTCTGCAGATGGAGAGAGAGGAACACATTGAGAGGAGGAGGAAGACTGTGGGGAAAATAGAAAAAAGATAGGGATGGCTGTGTGTGTGTGTGTGTGTGTTTGTGGTGAATGGATGAAGGCTGTGTGTGTGGTGGGGGACACTGTGTGTGAGTGGGTTTGCGGCAGGGATAGGGTGTGTGTGTGTGTGTTGGGAGTGTGTGTTGTAGGCATTCCAGCATTGTTATTCATGGGTTTGAGTGCCCGGGTTCAGCTTTGTCACCCAGACCACATGCTCAAGGTCTGATTACCATTAGATGCATGACAGTGGATTGAGATAAGAGTGTAATTAGGAGGAACAACACTGGCACAGCTTGGCAAGGTGGCACAGGGAGCAACAATGTCTGCTGGGGTTTGCCGGAGAAAGACAGTGTCACACTACATCACATCGTACACAGCAACTTACTGTAACATCAGGAGTGGTCATTTTATTCGATGGGTGTTTGTATAGGTCCACTTTCATAAGAAGGAAAATTGGGGCGAGGGCAAGTCAACAAAGATTATAGGGTACAATTTAATCCGAGGTGTTTTTCCCCAAAACAAAATCACTCGCTCATTTCCAACCACATGTTCCACACGGAAATACAAATTAAATTCTAAAGAGAAGGCGTGACTTTGGATATTCCTTCTGTTTGGCCATATGAAATGAATTCTCAGTGCAGCAAACAAGAAAATCCCTTATAGAAATCAATTCATTCCTTAAATTAGATGCAGTGCCAGTAGACACTGTGGAATGACTGGCAAACTGATTTCACCTGAGCCATGGATTGTTTGCATTGCATTTGCTTTGCATGGATTGTTCTGTGTTCTGTGTTCTGTATTCTGTATTCTGTATTCTGTATTCTGTATTCTGTATTCTGTATTCTGTATTCTGTGTTCTGTGTTCTGTGTTCTGTTGTGTCCTGTTGTGTCCTGTTGTGTCCTGTGTCCCATGTTTTTCTTCAGCACATTCTGACAGGGCATGGTCATCTGCAGACATGGTCACCTGCTGTACCAGAACCCGGGCTTGTCCTACAGCTTGTTCCAAAGACGACAGCCTCAATGGAGAATATGGAGGAGGTGGAGGAAGAGTTAGAGGAGAAAGAATATAAGGAGGTGGAGGAGTGGGAGGTGGAGGGAGGAGGTAGAGAATGAGGAAGTGGAGGAGCAGGAGGAGGAAGACGAGCAGGAGGTGCTGCGTAAGGAGAGTGGCCTCCCTGGTTCATCTCTGAGGAACGGCAGGAAACAGTGGAGGATTCCAAGAAAACCTGTATTCTCAGTCAGCTGACATTTTCAGACTGATATCTACTTATTTAAGATATATTGATTTCTAACTCAGGCTCTATCTAGCTGTTTATCTATTTCTGTCCATCTATGCATCTCTCTCTTTTAGAAACATGCATTTAAAATGTATTGACATACATATGTTCATAGAAATTGTCTTCCCCCTCTCCCACTCACTTTCATTCTCTCTCTTTGAAGGCTATTGTATGAGTAGGTGGTACAGTTGTCTAACAAAATCTGTGAAGTTCAAATACCCATTACCTATATTATTACCTACTGTGAAAGGCCATATGTCGTTTATAGCCATTATATAAAACACCTAACGGCATCCTTAGAAGGGAATTTCTATTTTTAGCACGCCAGTTCGAATTTCTCTGGTGTTTCAGAGAGGCTGCTGTCTCCTCCAGGCATTCCTTCTGGCAGACTCGCTTTGAGAGGCCATTTGAGGAGTGATTACCTTTTTAAAGCTTTTCCCTGGCAGGAGTGGCGTTCAGATCTGGGGCGACGGGCCCCGTGGAGGGGGAGATCCAGTGACAGGAGCCTCCACACCCTGCAGAGACACTCTCACTCAGACTTAATTACCCCCAGACTCTGGAACAGGTGTCTCCAGGCAGACAGACGGGCAGTCCATTAGACAGGTAAGACAGGCAGGCAGGCGCTGTCGGATAGGTAGACAGACAGGCAGACAGACAGACATGCAGACAGAGACAAAGACAGTCAGACAGATAGAAAGACAGACAGGCAGACAGATAGACAGACAGACAGGCAGACAGAGACAAAGACAGTCAGACAGATAGAAAGACAGACAGGCAGATAGACAGACAGGCAGACAGAGACTATTATTATTTATGTGAATGACGATGCACATATCTATTGCTATTTGCATTGCAACTTTTCACCGAAAACGAGCCGTAAATTGGCCAGCCCTATGAGAAAGGTTTTCTTTCTTTTTTTCTTCATTGTTATCTGCCTGATATCTCTGCAATACACCATCGAATGTTCCTCTGCTCTCCTGCTCCATCCGCTTCTCGTTTGGACTGTCAGGCTGTCAATCCATCTGGTATCTCCCCAGGACTCCTCTCTATGTTATCAGATCTGAGGATGAGGTTCCTGTGGGGAGCACTGCTGAGGGGTGAGGGGGGGGGAGGCTGAAATAGGCTAAGAATAACTGAGAGAGGCTGTAGAGAGGCTGGAAGCAGCTGATAGAAGCTGGGGAGGAAAATGAGTGGCTTAGAGGGGCTGACAGAGGCTGAGAGAGGCTGTGAGTCTGGGGAGAGGCTGAGTGAGGCCGGAGAGGCTGGGTCAGGCTGAGGGGTAGTCTGTCAGAGATGGACTGAGGCTGGGGAGAGGCTGGGGAGAGGCAGAGGGAGGCTGAGGCAGGGTGAGTAAGCAGCTTTGTCTGGTGTGTGTGTACAGGTGCTCTCTTCTTCAGAGGTGAACTTCTCCTCTGTGTCTCCTGCCAGACAGATGTCCCTATTGGCTCTGCAGGGAGCGTGTGATTAGCCCAACTGATGGAGTTTCCTCAGCCTCGGTTTCCAGCAACACTGTCCACTGCAGACAGAATGATTGGAGTTCCAAGCCAGTACATCTACAGGCCTGATTCCCTCAGTGTTGGACAACGTTAATGCTACATGTATACTGACTTGTTACGTTCATGAACATCAGATCCCGACTGATTAATGCTGGTGTACTTTTTCAGGGTGTGTGCATTTTGTGTTTGATTATGTGTGTTTTATGGGTGTGTGTGTGTGTGTGTGTGTGCTTGTGTGTGTATGCTGGTGTGTGGAGTCTTCTTAATCTAAGTGATACCATCAGTGGGGGTCCACCTCCGAGCAGCGGTGTGTAACTTCATCTCTCCTCTCCCTCCACAACCCACCTTCTGTCTTCCTCCACCACCCTCTCTCTCCCTCCACCACCCCCTCTCTCTTTCTCTCCCTCTGCCTCCCTCTCCCTCTCTCTCCCTCTGCCTCGACCTCTCTCTCTCTCCCTTCACTACACCTTTCTCTCCCTCCACCGCCCTCTGTCTCCCTCCACCATCCTCTGTCTCCCTTCACTACCCCTCTCTCTCCCTCCACCACCCCCTCTCTCTCCCTCTCTCTCCCTCTGCCTCGACCTCTCTCTCTCTTCCTCCACCACCCCCTCTCTCTCCCCCTCTGCCCCCCCATCTCTCCCCCTCCGCCGGCCGTACCCCTCTACAGTCTGTCATGCATGAATTATACATTAGGTAATAACACAAGTGTAGCGGGCATGAATATTTGCCTGCGCTCACTCCCACTGTGCTACTATTTAGCGGCATAACGAAGCCATTTTTCGTGGAGGTAAACATCTCGCCCCCTCGCTGATCCTGCCAACCCTATACCCTCCTCCGTCTCGTCGATGATCACAGCTGATGTGTGAAGCGTCAAACGGTTGACAGACTTACAAAGAAGGTTATCCTCTAATAAGAACTGCTTGTCGACGATAGCACACCAGTCATGGTGACTGCTGGTATGAACAATGCTTGCTCTGAGTGTTAAATGGGTGACATTGTTTCTTGTCATTGACTCCCATGAGAACAACACAGAGCAGTACGGTGAGGGAGCGCAAAAGATTGAAGATGTTGTTGATTAGGGTTGATGTTGATCAAACCGCTTCAATTTCATGCTTGAGAAGACCCTTGATCACAAGGTTGGAAAAATATGTGAAATTCAGTGTGTGTGTGTGTGTGTCAGGCTGCATGTTTGTGTGTACGTTTATGTGAGTGCGTGTTTGTGTTAGTGTGTTTATATGTGTGTGTTTTGATCTTGCATGAAAGGACACGGTGTCCATCTCCAAACAAAGTCGATCCCCAACATCTACCAAGTTGAAGTGTTTTTCGCTGACAGCATCACTTGATCTTGGCTGATCAGTGGCAGGATGGATAGGAAGGTCTGACATGGCAGACGGGAAACCAGAGATGTTTTCACTGCTGCCACTGAGCTCAGGATGACGGTACACACTGAGGTGGGCTCCCAGACAGACACTGTGTTTCGGCAATGTGACGAGCTGAAGTCAATGGACCTGAAACCACCTTTTCACAAAGACCAACGTTCACGGAGAACACTCAGGGATAATGAACGTCAGGTACATGAGAAGTTATTATAAATTCATCAGACAGACAGACAGATTTAACTTTATTGATCTGGGCTAATCTTACGAATATATCTCTTCCAACACTAAGGAATGTTAGCAACTCCAAAATGTTAGCAGACACTGCACCGGGTTAGAACCGGCTGCGTCAATCCTAAACCAGCGTCCTGGGGGGGAGCACACACACACAAAGGCCAGGAGCAATCGGGAACAGGTGGCGTAAATTGTGGGCACTTGTCTTGTGTCTGTTGTGATCCGACCAAGGTTTGACAGAGGGAGGCCCGCGGGACCCAGATCCGGGGCAGGGAAGGCCGAGGTGAAGGCTTCAGACGGACCCAGCACACACCAGGGGGTTCGCTGACCATCTGCGGCCCACCTTCCTCCGCTACATACCTGACAGACCACAGACCGCGTGGACTGGAGGGATGACATGACTAGAATTTAAGGAGAGTGTTTTCGGGAGAATGCGGGACGCGTGCGGTGTCTGAGTTCGACATTGTTGCTTGAATCCCGGTGAATCCGGGGTGCTTCTCTAACAGGATGAGTAGTTTCTCTGAGCAGGAGATGATGATGTCACAAAACCCATATGATGAGAGGAGAGCATTGTTCATCAACAAGCTTTGATGCTTCAGTGATGGTGCTGGCGATAACCATCAGAAAGTTCTTGTCAGCTTTTTTGTTTGATTTCTTCCCATTCAACCGATTTCTGCCCGTTTACACAAACGATAATGAGTCTATCTCTGGAAATGTGAAATCAAATTATGCAGTTTCCCTCAACAATTCGATTCCCTCATTATATTGTTCCGTCAAAGTAGGGCCAAGTTTCACTATAAAACTCCCACCAAATACCTTGGCAAAGTTTCTGTGACAGCCACACTTAAAATTTTACAGCAATAACATTTCTTGGTTGAGAGAGCATTTCACGCCTTGAGCATAATGGCCAGACTTAATATATTAATGTGACGTATCATTGCTGGGTGTTTATGGAGACAGACGATGCTCTTCTCATGTTCGTATTGCCAGACATTTGGGGACAATCCTTTCCCGTTCAGATTGGATTAGCAAGAGCAACAAACCGTTCTTGAAACTAATGAAAAATACGTTTCTCATTTTCCCTCCACGTTTTTCCCGCTTCTCTCATATTTCTTTCCATTCATTTATTTATTCATATTTCTGAATAGAGTGGGATAATTGAGCATGACGCTTGTGGAATGAAATAAGACAGTAACGGACCCGTCTAGTTGCTACATTGTTAATCCGTCCGTACATTGCACGTGGATGGAGGAAGCGACGCAAAATGCCATGACTCACGTTCCACACACAGTGGATTCCCCCGGCGCTTAGTCAGGCCCATTCTCAAAGCCATTCTTGAAAAAGACTGAATACTGCAATTTAATCTCATGGTTAGAGGAATACGGCTGTCAGCCCCAATGGAATCCTTTTTTCTCCCTGTTAAGCAGAGCAGCTACAACGGAGTGAGCAACCGATCTGCATGGCACACATAAAAATATTTTTTTCTTCTTTAAAATAAATAAATTAAATACCCGCCTTTGATGTCAGAGAAGAGAAAGAACTCTCTTGTTTGCAAACAGCAAACTCTTGGCCATCTGGGGCTAACAGGATATTGCTATTCTATAACGTTTTCCCATTCCTCTTTGAAGCTTTTTTCCCAATTATTTTTACTATTGCCATTTAACTGAGTAGAAGTCATTCCCAAAGCTATTACATGAGTCTAACTTTGCTAACATGTTGGCTCCAGTGTATTGTCAATCTTTGCTAACGCTACTTTACAGAATAAACCTTCCCGTCAAACACCAAGTGGGACAAGGCAGTTAGTGGAAAAAGAGACTTGATTGCAGGTGTTGACGACCCAAAACACAGAATGATCAAACCTGATGTTCTGTTCAAATTAGATTCAATTTCCTGTCTGTGGCTCTTGGGAGGGAGTCATCTGTCTGCTGTTATTTTATGCCATCTCATCTCTCTCTTCTTCTCATCCTCATTCGCTTATCGCCATGGGGCATGGGAAATTTGATTTGGACAAGCTTCTGGAGTGAATAATCCAAGATATTTAATAATCCAAAAGATACCCTTCGGAAAATAGCAAACCCTCGTTTTCAACAACAAGATCTGCATCGCTTTGATATGGAGTCAGTGTATGTGGTATGAAAGAAAAGTGGTATAACCTTGTCAGTCATTATTCAGAATGTGACTGCAAGGTTGTGTCTGTCTCTTCAGTTCAATTTATTCACTTAGTTATCTGGGTGCAGTGTTCTCCTTTTCAGAGAGAGGCGATCGGGTAATAACACCTGGGGCTTCACTTCCTAATGAGTTTTCAATCTGATCTTTCACAGGGAAAATTACTTGGTAGAGAGAGAGATTTTTTTCTTCTTCCTGGAACGCTCTTAAATTTACACCAACAAATTGCCTTTTTTTGGGGAGGGGGCGGGGTGTGGGTGCGTTCTTTAATAAATTATTGGGAGCGTCCCTTCCCTAGAATCCGCGATGTGAACATTTTTTCTTACACCTTCGAGGGAAAACGTATTAGTACAAATCCCGTAAACGTAATATACGAATCTCTTTTCTGGGATAAGAATTTATATTCATAAAACATTTTCATTCATACATTTATTATTCATCACAGCCGAGTGTGTATTAATGGAGTAGACCCCCCACTCTGATATGGACAAGAGATGATTCCTCCCTGCAGGAAACACTTTGTCATTGCCTGCTCTTCTCATTTAGTATGAAGGACATTCTGTTCCTCACAACGGTAGGCCTCCTCCATTGCACATGTTCACAACAACTAATTATTCCAATCTAGAAGAACAAACCATGTGTTTGAGGTCAATTGTAAAACCTTCATCAGATCAACACCCCTTATTCAGGATGTTGTGTTTGAACATGAGCAGTCGACCTCATCCTCATGCATCTCACGACCAACCTGCAGATGAATGTGGAGAGGTGAGCAACAGTGTGTGTGTGTTTAGGTGTGTGTATGTAAATGTGTGTGTGCACGTGTGCGTGCATGCGGGTCTGTGTGCGAATGTGTGTGGTCACATGCATGTTTGTGTTTGAGTGAGGAAGAGAGAGAGGGTGAGGGAGACAGGCTGACATGCAGACAGACAGGGACAGGCAGGTGAAAGCCCAGCCTGAGAGTGAAACCTGTTTTTCTTCCAAGCACCCCCAGGACGTCCATCCTCTTCCAGCAGCTGTTGTCTGAGAGCTTGAAGCAGCACTGCGGCGCCCTGTCAACTCCTTCTCCTGTGCCAGCCTCTGTGCATGCAAAACAGCCACAGGCTGCTCTGCCTCCATCCCTCCCTCCCTCCCTGCCTGCCTCCCTCCCTCCCCGCTCCCTCCCTCCCCGCTCCCTCCCTCCCTCCCCGCTCCCCCGCTCCCTCCCTGCTCCCTCCCTCTCCGCTCCCTCCCTCCCTCCCCGCTCCCTCCCTCCCTCACCGCTCCCTCCCTCCCCGCTCTCTCCCTCCCTCCCCGCTCCCTCCCTCCCATCCCGCTCTCTCCCATGCTCCCATTCTCTCCCCCTCCCACTCATCCTCCCTCATGCCTTCTCTCCACAAACACCTGTATTCTCTCTCCCTCTTTCTCTCTCTTTCTCTCTCTTTCTCTCTCTCTCTCTTTCTCTCTCTCTCTCTCTCTCTCTCTCTCTCTTTCTGTCTCTCTCTCTCAGACACTCTTCTTCTTTCTTCACCGTCTTCATAGGAGTGTTCAGTACCATCACCCCATTACACACGCAGACACATCGCTCCAAAATGATACCTTTAGGACAACATTTCAAGGGCGGGGAGTCACTCAAACCAAAGAGAAGAATATCCATCATTTAACCAAGCAGATTGACTAGGTTTAAAGCAGCTGCGCTTTGGCCTGTACCTCTCCCTGTGCAGGAAAATGAATGAACATATCCTAAATTGATTGACCTGTGCTGCTTGTAACATTCTCTGCTCCCCTCAACAGTCAGAATTCATTTGCAAGCAGAGTTCCAGACCATGTGGTGCTCCATACCAATTTAGTCTCTCATCGACAAGCAACTGAAACATACAGTGCTCTCCTAAATGTTTGGGACTATGACATTTTCTTTTCTTGATTTTACTCTGGTTTTCGATGTATAATTAAACAGTTTACCAGTGGTGAAAGTATACATTGTCAGGTTCTATCACAGGATAATTTCATACATTTTGGTTTCAACATTACAATTTTTTTTATACATAATCCCCCCCCCCCCCCAAATTAGAACACCATAATGTTTGGACCAAAAGGATTTGCACATTTCTAATCACTCAGGTGTGTTTAATTGCCACGTTGACACTGTCTGTTTACCATTCAATAACCAGGTGTCTACAGAGCCTGGGAAACAGATATCTACTAAAACCCTTTCAGTTTCTGGTGACTGACTTTGAGCACTTGGCAAACATGGCAGTTGACCATGGACGCCACAAATGAGACTGAAGAAAATTAACTAAACTCTGACGAGAATGGGTCTGTTTACTGGCATCCTCTTCTGCTTTCTCATCACCACACTCTAATGTGCTCTTGCAATTTCCCTGGGAACTCAGTCTAATTTAAAAAGCAATTTGCCAACATAGTCATACATAAATGAGTGACATACTAAAGAACCTGTTTAAACTGACGCGACTCCAAACAGGAACTAAATATTTAAATGATAAACTCTCTGTGTTGATTTATCTGTCACTGCAGTCTCAGAGCAGGACAGCGCATGCGGGACATTGTGAACACTGTTCCATTTTTCACCCCCCAACAAGATGACTTGATAAAGAAATATCTTCTTTCCACTTTCACTGGATTATTCTGTTTGATGGGTGGTAAGCGCAAGCAGATGAGAAAGATGTGTGCTTTTGTGTGTGGTCTTCCTAACTGTTATGGACACCAAAAAAACCCTTGTGGGGACACCCACAAGACCCACCTCTTCAAGAGCTATTTCATTGTTTCTTTCTTTGTTCTTTTTGTGTATGTGTGTGTGTGTCTGTCTGTGTGTTGGGGGGGGGGGGGGGGGGGGTTAGGGTTAAAATTAGTTAGGGTTAGAATTACATTTAGGGGTTCAGGTTTGCGTTAGAGGTTAGGAATAACACCATTTTGAATGGGAAACAAAGGTCCTCACTAGGATAGTAAGACAAACCTGTATGTGTGTCTGTGTGAGTGTGTCTGACTGTGTGTAAGGAGTTGTCCCGTCAGATCCTGCAAATCCAGTAAACTTCAAAGCATTCAAGCTCTTGGTGACATCCTTGCCACTGTACAGTCCTTTCATTGTGATTAAAACTGCGATACATTCGCAGTCCTCAAGTGTATAAATTCTAGCATATAGCTCTGAAGACATTCAACTCATGACGAAACGGCTGGCAATAAACTATCCAGAATATAAGTTGCGTATTCTTAAGCAGACTCAAGGTTCTGATTTATTCATGTTATATCTTTGAAAGTGCTGACTAGGAATGGAGGCTTCACAGAGTAAAATAGTGAAGCCTAGACCATGCACACACACACACATCTCCACCTTCCTGTCATAGCTCCACCTTCTTGTCATAGTAAATTCCTTGTTTTTGTGAACTTACTTGGCGAATAAAACTGATTCTGATTCTTCGATTTAGGCCTATCATGAAACTGTCATTTCAAGAATAGGTAGAGGAAGACTGCCCCCATGTGGTAAACTTATAAATCTACCTTTTGTATAAAAGGTTTAAAACAAACCATCAACACTCAACTGTAGAATTGTCTTAAATTGCAAGTTAGTAGGCTACACGGTGGTGTGGCACTGGCCTTTGTGAAAATCTGAGAACAATAAATAATGTAGTGACTTGTTTGCCAGGTAGACAACAGCTTTTTTACAAGATCACTTCATACTTTCAAATGTAGATATGGGCCAACTTCATATAATCCTTTAATTGTACCATGCTTTAATTTATTTAATGCTTTATAAATAACTCTTTAAAACAGTCATGCGTTTGAATGTAACGAATGGGTTGCTCTATGATATGACGTTTTCATCTATCGTCCTGTAGTAGGCTACTACAATAGAGATGTTCTATATTGACCATCTGTCTGAATTACATTTCACATAATTTGTTTGATAAACTGTACAATAAAGAATTGTATATATTTTCAGTTCAAATGGTACTTGGATGGTTTAGCTTGAAACGGTATTCTTCAATATAATAAATACGAATTACCGATAATAAGTAGGCTATAACCGATAAAAAGGAGGCTATTTAATAATGTCACGTTTTTTGCTCCTTACAAAGCAGAAACATGTTGGCCTGCACCAAATGCTGTATAATTTGTCACATCATACATTCAAACAATGTAGACATGCACATTTCCTTCACAATTTGAATGCGTCTGAATGCGTTTACTCATGAGTCATTTGATACATCTCAAGATTATTTATCAGTGGATGTGAATGATGCATAAACTACCGCAGAATTGTCGCATCGCCATTCTGTCTTAAACTTGCGGAAGTGCGCGTTTTGCGAAGGATGGCAACATGAATCGAACGACCAGGCGGATTTAAGAGCATCTTAAACATCAGTAGCATCTTAGTTGTTACTGAAGTTGGCTGGCCATTGTTACTGACCGATATCACTTGAACCAGTGTTTTTGTTTTAGCTGCCGTCCGACCAGCGTTGTCCAGTGCAACTCTCATATTCACGCGTTTGGATTGGTCGGCAGAAGGGATTCTCTAATTATGGGAGCCTTGCAGTCGTTTCCTGGGGAACCCGAATATCTTGATCTCGCAGAGAAGACGGGATGTAAGTATAAATGATTAAATGGATGAAATGTCTGTATTGTTGTGAGGGGTTTTAATATCTTATTGATGTTTCTCATACCGCACGTTCAAGCTGCATTCTGTTGGTAGTACCTCACACTTTGTGGTGCAAAGTTTGAGTTAAAACTTAAATAGTTGGTAAGCTGTTAACTAAATACGCAATAGTTCAAGTTCAAGTTTGTTTATGGTCATAAAAACTGGTATTCCTGTTTACCCATAACACATGAACAATTGGGGATAAACAAAAAGGATTCTGTACATCAAATATGAACGTGTTGTGTTGAGGCCTTATCGGTTGGACCCAGGTGTCAAATTAGGATGTGTGAAGTTCCTTCTTTCAGTTCCTTTCCTTCACTCTGAAGAGCAGCCAGCACATGACAATGACACAGCTGTTTGGTAATCTATTATTAAAACTAGCAAATGTCCTCCTTGTGACTTTATCCCAGGAAAAACGAGGGCACGGTCTTGAGAAAGTCTACTCCTTGTAATTTTATGCAGAAAACAAAAATATGTTGAAGTAACTGGAAAAACCATCCTTTACACAGGTTGTAAATAATTCAAACATTACGTAATATGTGGGATAGCACTCAGTCAGGTGGCTTATGTAACTTTACAGCCCAGGGTTGGCAGAGTTGCGGTGCATAATAAATGAGAGTTTTTGTTTACAGCATTCGCAGAGGCAACACATGAGAAAGAGTGGAGTCTGGTCGTGCAGGACAGACGGAGCTGGCTTGCTTCCCCCATGCAGGGTCTAGCGCTCTCCCTGTGCCAGCCTTATCTCTCCTGCTGCTTTCAAGGGAGGACGAAGCAGACAGGAAAGGGAGGATGCAAATGTCCAGAGTAGCAAGGTTTTACATAAGCATCTGAATACTCAAATCCGCCACGATCGGAGACGTCATCGAATCTGCATACTGTACACGTACTGCAGTGCCTTGTGTTGTCACCATGTTGTGTGACCAAGTACAGTAATAACGACGTATTTTAGCAGACGCTTTCCTCCAATGCGGAGGGGAGATCTGAACCTGTGACTCGCTGATCTACAGTCGAAACGCTCTAACCGCTGAGCTAAGCTAAAATGTCTGCTTGTGTCTGGGATTTATGGCCCTCCTTGTTTACACGTCTCTGCAGTTTCCCTCGAGCAGATTGGAATCCTGCACAAGAGATTCAAGCAGCTAAGTCACAATGAGGACACACTGAGGTGAGGAGCCTCCTTCTGCTGGCTGGGAAGGTACTCTGACCGGGGCCCAACCCAATCCCAGATCTCTTTCACCCTGCTGCCACTGTTTTGCTGTTCCGTAGTCCAGATGCCCAGCCTTGCTGGTTCCTTGTCATGCTAACTTTTCCAGTTCCATTGTGTGTGGGCGTTCTTAATCCAGACTCAATGTGCCTTGCCTCTTACCCTTTCTTTTTTAGTTTGTATTTTTGTGTGTGTGGCAAGCAGCTTAACAGGTTGGGGCGTGTTTTCACAGTTTACTAGAACAGACCCTGTCAGTTTAGTTTTGGATGTGTACTGTACTTTTGAACACAATGATAAGGTCTATTTTGAACTATTTTGAAACCTCTGCTGTGCAGAAGAGACAACCTCAACGCGATTCCAGATCTGGCATGCAATCCAATTCGATCTGAGATCATAGAGGCTTTCTTTGACAAAAGGTACACTGTTTGTTATTGTACATATATGCTAATTAGAACAGATGGTTGTGTGTACAAGTTTGAGTCATCCTCTCTTGGTCATGCTAGAAGCAAGATGTCTTATGTACTCAAATGTCACTGTCTGGCATAGAGAGGAATACCCACCATTGGGCACCACATGATAGATACTGCAACTTCCTCGCTCACTTGACAGAAAACTTTTATTTATACAAAGCACCCAATCTCAGTGGTAGTGCACCCTTTAAAAACGTATTCTAGATTTTCAGGTTGAGTTGCTTTTTTGTTGTTATCTGCGTTTGTATAGAAACTTCCATCAGAATGAAGTGGGGATGGTGGAGGAAATCGGCTTTGAGGAATTCCTCGTGGTCATGTCCCACTTCCGACCTCCGTCGTTGAACCTGACGGAGGAGCAGAAGGAGACTGTCCGGAGGGAGAAGTTACGCTGCAAGTCACACCTCTAACCTCTGACAAAACACACAATCAAACCATCACTGACACACTAAAGAAAGGGATATTCATAGCATGTCGACAGGATTGCTAAAGCCGTCTGCTGAGAAATGACAAGGTGTGAAACTTCCTGTTTCCTCCTTCTACAGTCCTGTTCAACATGCACGACACTGACAATGACGGAACGATCACTCTGGAGGAGTACAGACACGTGAGCCGCTATCTTACCTCTGGCCTCCCATATCAAATTACAATTAAAATACACTTTTTTTTAATGGGGTTTATTAGAAGCCTAGGAACAACTATTCTAATGACCACCACAACCCTAACTTGATGCACAAAGGTGTTTTTTGAGGTACTGTATGCTTTTTAAAGCATAACGGTAGACCAACATGGCTACAGTGCTGTAACAGGTGTAATAGCTGTGCAATAAACCTTGTTTGTTTAACTTAGCTTTAATTACATACACCATGACTTGGCAGTGAGGTAATCAATGTGATGACGTGGAGAAGCTAATTGCTTTAGCGGAGCTCTGTGTCTGTTGTTTCCATGGCGCCTGCATGGGTGGAGGTGGTGGAGGAGCTGCTCTCTCGTAGCAGCGCCCTGGAGAAGGAGACAGCTAAAGGCATCGCAGACGCGGCCATGCTGGAGGTGGCTAGCATATCTATGGGCCACATGGTACTGTAGCCTTTTTATATATAACATTTTCAAATCAAATTAAATTGTATTTGTATGACTGTCTGTTGTTTTTACAAGCAATGTCACTGATGGCTTCACAGATGCCTACAAATTAGCACCTATATTCAATCTAAACAACTCATAAGCAATCTTTCTTCTATTTTTTGATCTCTTTGTATCTTTTCCTTTCTCCACTATTGGTTGACTTGTTTATCATCTCAAAGGCCCACTTGTGTTTCTTCCTCCTGTCCATATGATATTAGTGGTGAACTGGATGGAGTGTAGCATAGTGTTTGTATCTGTAGTGAATTATAATTTTGCATTTCTAGGAGCCGGACGAATTTTATGAGGGCATCACTTTCGAGCATTTCCTCAAGGTATGTACATAGATTTTTGATGATTACTTTTGTGTCAAATCAAGGTTGTTGTTTTTTTAAATTGTGATTATTTGCTGACTGTCCAAGAAAGGACGGTGTTGACCTCTTTTTGGTTAAATTGTCTGTTCTTTTTTGGATTGGCTTTGATTTATATTGATTAATTTATTGATTTATTGAGTGAGTAGGCTTTTAGCTTCTATGTCCCCATAGGTATGCCCTACAAAGCATTATCAGAGAAGCAGAAACTATTAACACCTTCAAGAAGCTTATTTAAATCAATTGGCATGCTCGGCTTTTTATTTTTCTTACACTGATCCTGTTTTTATTGACCATTTACCATGGTTTGCCTTTTCTTGCATGTGCTGTTGTTTTTGTACTTCAATATTACTATTGATTTGTTTTTTGTTTGGAATTTACAATATGTTGTGTACAGCACATTGAGCTGCAATCTCTGTACGAAAACGTGCTTTGTAAATACAATTATAATTTTTATTGTAAAAAATATTATGCTTAAGATGGTCCCATGCTATGGGAAATAAGTCACTTTTTTCACATTGATTTTGTAGATACTGAAGGGCATTGAGATAGAAACAAGGATGAACATACGCTTTCTGAACATGGACACACCCACACTATGCAAGTGAAGATTGTCTGTGATGCCTGTTTCTTATTCTGCCTCTCTTCCTGGAACCCTCTTCTATTCTGTAAGCTAGGAGGTCACACTTTTAGTTGTGTTGAACAGCACTGATTGTGTTAACTCTTTGGTTAATGGGTCTTTCTGTCCAGCTGCCTTGATACTAACACTTTTTATTGTTGTTAAAAGCATTAAGAACAGGTTGATGTTTGGTACATTTTACATATGCATAACTATACAAGCATGTAGCTAAACATGCTGTCTTATGCAGGGATATATACCCATTGTTGAATAATAACAATAGGATGCATACTATTCAACTATAGATTACAGTCAATCTCATAAAGCAATAATTAGTCTTTCATGTAAAAGTTAAAACAGGGCAGGGTGAGGATGCTGAATGTCAATTAATAATGGGAATACGGTCACCTCCAATATGCAATATATATTATATACTATATCCAAACTCAGACTGTTATAAATTGTTGTATTTGGATATAAATGTTAATGGATTTGTTTAGTTGTTAAGGCTTCTGCACAGCCTGTTTATGTTTTACCAGTCAATGTGAAATTAAATTATTCTATAGTTTACAGTACAGTTCTGTCTATTGTAAAAACACTAGAAACCAGACCTAGCAGACTGCAGGACTGTACTAAACACGTTAGATTTTTCCAAATGTTTTCAAAATTCCAGAAACGGAATATCCTTGAGCAAGTTTTGCGTCATTGTGTTTTTGTTTCCTGTGATGACCAAAGAGATCAGGGGGGTATTCCAGAAAGCAGGTTATGTGACATACCCGAGTAAGTTATCTCACCAGCTGAATCCCAACATTGTAGCAACATTGCCAGTAGGTTGCTGCATCATTGTGAATCAGCTGGTGGGTTCATTTACCTGGTTATGTTGCATAACCTGCTTTCTGGAATACCCCCCTGAAGGTACACTGACGATACAATGTCCAGAACAGGATCCTCAACTGATGTTTGGTGTTTACTGCCCTCTAGAGACCAAAGATATCAATAACTCTGTTTACGTCCTTAAATTCACATTGAATGCTAAACAACATTTTCACAGTGCAAATGTTTAAATTATTTTTTTTTTTAATCTCATCTGTGCACAGTACTGAAATCACACTGGAATGTGAAATAAAAATTATTTAAAAATTTAAATTTTAAAAGAGCAAGCTTGTAAATGATGATAGTCCTTACTCAAAAACTGAAATTACTTTTAATGAACAAATTACATTTGATGCTTTTTTTAAGGTCGCAGACGTACATGTCCCACTGACCCAAATTACGTTAACCGTCATCATCGCAGTCAACTCAGTGCAGTCGTGTATGGTTAAGATCCACAGACTGGCTTCTCACCCACATCAAAGACACCACAACTAAACACTTCCTCACATGTTACACTCTTACAGGCTACCTAATGTGTGACCTCATTTTATTCTGTGAAGCCATGAATGAGCTTCTGAGAAGAAAAACAAATCTACTTATCTGTTTTCCTGAGAATAGATCTTTATTTTTGTATGTAATAGACCTGAACCCCGGAATCACCCTTTGACATGAGACCATGTGGGTCACAAACACCATGCGTTTTGTTTTTAATAACCGGAGAATTGCACTGCCTGCTGTTATGAAAGACATGGACCTCTTCTCCCTGGACATCACACTTACATTGATTCATTTAGCAGACGCTTTTATCCAAAGCAACTTCCAAAAGAGAGCTTTACAAAAATGCATAGGTCACTGATCATAACAATGAGATCCAAGACATCCAGAGCCCCCAAAATATTGCGAGTAGCCAAAACATAAAGCATACATTATGAAAAGCAAATACATGCCAATGGGAAGAACCATAAGAGCAAGTAGTTAAACAAGTTATAATTAAACAACATGGAACTCAAAAAGTGCAAGATCACACATCTGTCATACTTCCTGTCTTGCATCCTGAGTAGGTACAGCCTGTTGTTCTCTGCTGGACCTGAGGTGTGGAGGAGCTGGAGAGCTGCTTATGATCGTTAAGAGTGACGTCTTTGAGTTTGATTATTAAACTGTATAGAATATTATAAAAAACATAATAAAAACCAACGTTTAATATGTCACCTTTGAAACAATCCTTGTGCTTTATCCTGTGGACCAAATTAAGTTTTGTATCACTAAATAATTAAGTAAATAACTTTGGGGGACACAAATGGAAACCATAGTTAGAAATGTCACCTTTCAAGCTTTACTCGTGCTTTATCAATGTTGTAGTATCAAGGCAGCTGGAGATCAAAGTATATATTGACAACAAATACAGTACACAACAGTGCCTTCAGTTCTACTGGTGCATTCTGTTCCACAGTTGCAAGTGGAGAAAGACGTGGCCCAGACTAAGCACCTGACTAAAGATTCTAAATAAGCACTATAATGTCAAAATAAGGAAGTTGATTTATGACCTAGAGTGAAGGCCTTTCTGACTTCCAGCTTTGCACAAGCTTGTGGTCTCGAGAATACTTGTGGTTGGCTGTAGGTTTGGAACATGCCTTTGTCTGATGCGCCGGAAGATTATCTCTTGGAGAGATGAGCAACAGTTATGACTAATTGTTATTCGTGGTGATAACACCGGTTGCATTAAATGTTGATGATCTAAGATGACCTGAACTCATACACACACAGACACCCATAAACACACATATTATATGTGCACATACAGTATAAATATATAAACACACATTCACAGAACCACGCAGACAGATGATCATGATCTGACCCCCACACACACTAACACACCCATGCCTTGTGACTGGCCAGACAGCCCGCCAGTTTTACAAAATGTTTCCTATCTGATGCGGTGCTGTCTTCGAGATATGCGTCAGTGTAACGGTGAGATCACAGGCTCAGCGTCTAAAAAGCTTCCTGAAATGCAAGTGTCTCTCAAACTGGGCTGCCTTGCTGTAGTGTGCTGCTTCTGCAGTCAGGGACAACAGGGGAGGTAACATTTTCATTGACAAAGTACATTACTTATGCATCAATGATGAAAGACAAGATGTAGAAAGATATATCATTTTTAATAACCGTCTTCAAGCCATGTTATTGACAAGTGCAGCATTACAGCGAATATCAACAATTAACATGACACAGTATCGAAAAGTGCTGAGTAATTAGATAAATTAACAAAATAATATACCTCAATTCATTACAAACACACACATAATAAATAATACAAAATAAATAAATAGATATATACTAAGTCTGGTATTTAATTTAGTCTGACGTCATTCTCAGTCACAGTCAGGATGGGACGTTTGGTTGAGTCCCCTTCGTGCATATTTGGTGTTTGAGCGCTTTTATTTCACGGGTTGCGTTTGACAGGAACTCCTTGAGTCTCTTCAAGACCACACACCCGTAAACCTTCTGCTGGAAGATATTCTGTGACAGGGGCAGGGGCGTGGGTACCCCAACGGGTTCCAGTAGTGGACTGTTAGGGAAGAACGTTTGATAAATGCAACTGATCTGGCTGCCTAAACTGCTGGTACGGCTGTAAGCCTGGGACAGTTTGCTCAGCAGAGGACTGGAGATGATCTGCAGGTCTGTCTGTTGCTCTGTCACTCTCTGGAGATGTGGGAGGAATATCTGGGTGTTGGAATACATGCTCTGTATCCGCGCTGATGGATCTAGGCCCGATATGTCTGGGTCAGGGACGTTGTCCATCGACATCTTGCAGAAGAGCTCGGAGAGGTCTCCTTGACTGGTCTTCTACGGGTCAAGAAACAGGAAAACATTGAAGGGAATAGAAAAATCCAACACAAATCAGCGCTGAAATGAATCAAGTCAAGTTTTCAATGTTATCCACCATGGAGGGAGGGGGACATGTTTAAAACACTAATCCATCAATTACAAAAAAACAAAAAAACATTTTACACCTACTCATTATGGTCTACACAGTAGTAGCAGCTCTACAACAGGATGTGGAGTGAGTATAACATCAGTGGGAACAGAATAGATGACCTGCATTTGGTCATTTTGGTCAACTTACATATATTTTTAAGAGGTCAGCGGATTCCTTGTGTAAGAGTCTGGTCAGCTTCCAACTCCTTGGCAGGGAACTTCCACATGGTTGGCTCCTACAGGATGTACCAGCTCTGCTGGCATCAACCACCATAACCAGGAGAAAAGAAAATAAGGCTGGAAAGAGATGCACAGAATATGGTCGTTAATAACACTGGACAGAGTATATTGTATTAAATACAGGACTGTATTAAAAACCAGAGTGCTGCCATTTCATTGTACTTTGACATTTGCAAAGTGTAATACCTGACACCATGATCTTACACACGCCATAAAGCTATGACACTGATTTTTTTCCCTCCCAAACTCTTCATTTTGTGTAACAGTTCTACATTGTGTCACTTGAAATATAGTAAAATGTAATTAATATAGTTAAAAATGTAAATGTCAAATCACTTACTTGTTGCCAATTGAGATATTTCCAGCTGAGGATACATATTCTTTACATGACCACTTACTCCTCACGCTGTGACTAGGCCAAGTGCACTGACTTGTCATGATCACTCCCCTATAAAACTTTTTTAAAAGACTGAAACCACAAGTTTTGTCACCGGCGGAAGTGACGTGCTCAGCTCTTTGTGAAGCAACTAAACTTCCCAGAAATATTTTTTTTTCAGACCTTTTTGTTTCTCACTCACTCACTCTCTCTCTCTCTCTCTCTCTCTCTCTCTCTCTCTCTCTCTCTCTCTCTCTCTCTCTCTCTCTCTCTCTCTCTCTCTTTCTCTCTCTCTCTCTCTCTCTCTCTCTCTTTCTTTCTGTCTCTATCTCTCTCTCTCTCTTTCTCTCTGTCTCTATCTCTCATACTCTGTCTCTCTCTCTCTCTCTTTCTCTCTGCTGTCTCTCTCTCTCTCTCTTTCTCTCTGCTCTCTCTCTCTCTCTTTCTCTCTGCTGTCTCTCTCTCTCTCTCTTCAGATCTCATCTTACTACATGAGTAGGAGCCCATAGAGAGCATCCACGGCTCTGACAGTTCACTGCCGGTCAGGTGTGTTAACTCACCAACAGTGACTGCGTATACAGGAGAGGTTTCCTGTACATTGGAAATGTACTGAATCAAATGTAAACATTGACACACATTAACAACAATGGATCATATTTTGGGGTTCTACTTGACTGTAGTAACGTCAGTAATCAAGTATTTCTATAGAATTGCCATCCCAGAACTCAACCACTCATTCACCCCTTCATTACACACCCTATGTTGCTGGCGCCCCCTAGATGTGTAAGATGTGTAGAACATGTTTGTGTTGTGTATGTCCCAAGGCATACATTTTTTTTTTACATTGACATTTTGCACATATAGAGGCTACCATATCATGTCATGGTATTGTGTAAACACTGAAACCAACAGTACAGCGAAAAGAGGAAATTCATATTATGGTGGAAAACTATATGGCTGTGCCAGGTCAACACCCTTCACACAGTTTCAGGTCCATACAAAGCCTTTCCATGTGACATGTGACCCTACAGGAAGTTGTCATGTCACAGGAAGGAGGTTTCCCAATCAGTGACTTTCTGCAGCACGTAAACAGTTGGGTCGGTGTTGCTAAAAACGTAATTACACCAGAATTGGGTTACTGCCCATTCTTAGTCAGCAACGAGACACACCCTGAGGACCTTGAAATATATGCTGTCAGAATCCCCAGTTCTTTGTTAAAAAGCGTTTTCAGAGAGGCCCCTAGCGAGCAAATCGCCAGATAAAAGAATTAATGCTGTCACACGATACAGGCAAAGAAAGCTGCAGGTGAATTTGATACCCAAACAACATGAATAACAAAGGCAGAGGATTTCATGTACTCTAAGCATTCAGAGAATAATGCTGAAATGACATCAATACTGTATAGTGGGAAACCTTTGTCAACCCCCGCTTTAATGTCAAATGGTGTTTGACATCAGCGTCACAAGGTTCAAGAGCAATTAGCAAGATTGGCAGTTCGGTGGGTATAGCTTGGTGGTCAAGGCATTTGACTGCTGCATTACAAGATTGCAGGTCCAAATCTGGCCCCCTGGACTAAACGTCGCCTTGGACAAAAGCATGTACTAAATTGACACATTATCATTAAGGAGGCTTAAACAGTGTGTTGGGTTAAAACAAGGGTTCTGTGCATTGGCTGAGACACCAGCGCACATAAAACATTTGGGGGAACTTGTATGACCACAACTTTGTCAGCATATCTCAGGTAAGAGTAGACCACAACCCTCACCACCTCGCCATCCCTGAGTTGGTACTTTCCAAGTTTCCAGAAGTTTCTGATGCTGCAGCTGCAGAGCATTGACATTTCAAGAAGGTTACAGCTGAATTCTTGCCAGTGTAGACAGACAGAGAAAAGAAGAAAAAACCCTTCCCAACAACGTTTTACAATGTAGGTGAGACCACAGGGCATCAAGGAAACAGGTAATTTCCCTGTGTCAGTTCACAGCAACAGGGGACTAAACCTTCTATGGTTTTGATTGGCAAAGTCATGTGTCTGTGTGTGACAGGATGACCTTACATTTGAACATTTAGTCATTTTAGCAGACGCTCTTATCCAGAACGACTCACAGTAAGTACAGAGACTTTCTCCCCGAGGCAAGTAGGGTGAAGTGCCTTACCCAAGGACACAACATCAGTTCGCACGTCCGGAAATCGAACCGACAACTTTCTGATTACTAGCCCGTTTCCCTAACCACTCAGCCACCTGACTCTCCATTACCAATGGCAAAGTACAATTTAACGATATGACCGATTCCTGTACCAAAATGTTCTGCTGCTAAAGTCGGATTAAAACATCCAGAATGAATAAATGTAGTGAAAGCTACAGTATGGAATCGAAGACACTGAAGGAAATGTGGCTTTATTCTATCGGGGTTGCAGGATGCTGATGAACACATCTTATTTCAAGAGAATCTCTTTTATTTCTTCGCCGTATCACACAGGAAATGGTGAGTGAGGTTGTTTAGGAAAGTCCCCTTTTTTATTCTAGCTAAATACATCTTCTAATCATGTAAGTCCACAGAACCAGTTCCCTGCATGTGTGAACCAGTCTCAAATAGAACCACGTAATTTTCCAAAGACTGAAGCAAAGACTGTTATAATGGGTCTAAACCAATACAACCACAAAGGTCCAGTTGTTTGTCTGCAAACAAAGGGCTTTACTGCGAGAAAGAGAGAAACCGCCACATTGTATGTCATGAAGCTTATTCAACAAGTTGTGAAAGATTAGAAACACACAAGACATCCTCTGACTTCATACCGTGCTTTGTCCGAAGGAGTAAATTAGGAAAACTGTTCCAGAACTAAGTCAAAGCATGAAGCGTTTCTTAGTCAACTCCTGTCCCAGAGTGCAGCTCCAGTCATAGCCTCAAGCACTCAATATGCCCTATGAGTAGGTCATAAGCAATGATCCACAGGATGCCTCTCGTTAGCCATACACCATGTACATTGAAATACACATGAAACTGCATTTAGAATTTAATGAATCTCTTTTGTATCTGTGGGTTAGTGTTTTACACCATTTCTTTAATCTACCACCATGGGGTGCATGACAGTGATCTTAGAGCTCTGGCACTTAGATAGAAACAAACACTGGTTAAGTAGCAGGAGAAGAGCCATGGTCAAAATACCAGGGTTGCATTCAAGACCTCAATATTCAACAGGTGTATCAACATGTGTGAAACAGACCTTGGTCAAAGTACACTACAGATACATTTGAAAGTATTTTCTCATATCAAATGCTTGAAATGTGCTGTATTTAGCTTTAAAAAGTTGACATACTTTTTGGGAACAATCCCTTTCATTTCATTGCATGTGGCAAGCTAAATAAAGCATTAGTCAAGGATCTGAACATCTCACATCCAATTGTATTTCAAATCGAGTCTGGTTTCTGCTCACACTTTTTTGGAGCAGTAGGCAAAACCAATAGACAGGCTTTGAATTCAGTCCTACCATCTGAGTCCAAACCTACAAAGGCTAATGGTGGTATTAGAAATCAAGCACCAAACAAACCCCCTTTCCTTTACTGGTACCACTAATGGACACATTGTGCAACCTGTTCAATATCTATGAAAACATTGCAAAACATTGTAAATCTGATGACTAAACACCAATAACTTGAATACAACCCAGATCATAGCAACCACCTGCTAGTTAACTATAACCAGACATATTAAAAAGATCAATGTACGAACAGTTGTACTGTGATACCATTGAACTGCATTTAAGGTATACAATCGGATAAAAGTCTTCATTGGTTTGAATTATAAGTACGTTAAACTACAGTATGATAATGTATGTTCTATATGAAAAGAAAAAAAAATCTTAGAATGTAAAGTTCTGTCATTAGTAGTTGACCAATGCTTTTGTATGTTCTATCTATATTCTCATATACAAATATTCATATCAAAAGTTATACAGCACAATTCTCACCATTTTCCTTTACAAGACCTTTGATTAGAGAACATTAGATGATTCACAATTCTGGATGGATGAAACAATGGTGCTGGCCGTGCTAACCGAAAGGAAATAACAATAAATAAAAACAGCTTTGTAGGCACAACTTAAATAAAGGCATTTGTGAAATTGTCATTTTAAACATGGAGCTTATGTCCAGTACTAGTAGGCTTTAAAACAAAAGGCTATGACCACTTTTATTTACAAACAGCTAAAATCTCTGACAGATTCATGCTTCACTTCACAACCTGAATTTGTCTTTAAAGTGCATGCAATAATAAGCAGTTTTACCAAGTTGAATCATTGTGATAAAAATACACAGGTTGATCAAACGGATGCCAATTAATCCTACATACTGAACAAGGAAAAATAAAGTACCGTAATCCTTAAAAAAAAAGCAAAGGACTATACTGAATGAATTAGCACAATATGTAAGTATGTAAAAACTCAATAAAATTGTCTACATACAAGCTCTGACTTCATTCAAAGACCGTCATCCATAACTGTTCACATTCTGAGAAAAACAGATCAAGCAACCAATCACAGGGCTCGCTGGTCCGCTGCTCACATTCCACACAGTCCTTTTTCGTGATATACATGTTTAGCATCATATGAACACGATGGGCTCATACTGAAACATATCAAAGTGCTCGTTTTTTTATGTATTTTTTGTAAGTTTTTTTTTTTTTACAAAAATTTCCTGAATTGACTCAATTCATACCAAAAAAGGAGGACCAATGGTATGGACAAAAGGGTTGGTCAGTTAGTATGACGTCATTTCTTCTAGTTTGTTGTAATCTCCGCTGCGTTACTTTCTGAGTTTACATCCACTTGGTTTGATTTGTGTAGTTGGATATTTTTTATCTTTTTGCTGCATCCCCCCCTTGAAGTTTCACAAAATAATTTGTCGTTACACGTCCAGTAACACTTCGAAGCTGCGATGTGATACCTAAAGAGTGCAGAAAGCGAGACGAGAGAGTTGTCAGGGATTTGCCGCCGTGTCGGAGACCTGGCGGTTGAGCGACGGTGAGAACGGCCTGGGCGCGCGTGTCCGCGCCCGGCGTCCTGCCGTGAAGAGTCCCGTCCCCCGCGCCAGCGTCCGCTTTCATCTGTCCTCCTCCTTGGGAAAGTCCAGAGACCCCAGGCTGCCGAAGCCCAGCCGAGCGCTCTCCACCTCGAACATCTCCATTTCTCTCTCCTGGCGCTCAAACAGCTGCTTGATGCGTTCCGTGCGTTCCTTCTGAAGTGAGTCCAGCTCCTCTTCAATCTGCACCCCAGAGCAACAAGTCAGGAAGTACAGTATAAGGTGAGGTCAGCAGATCAACGATCAATCTTAACACGCTAAGAGATGAGAGGTTTACACAGCTAACTAAGGTACAATTCCATATTACAATATGCCAGAACAGTATAATATTAGAAAAGTGCAATTTTGGAACTGTACAATATTAGAACAGTGGAATATTAGAACACTACAATATTTGAACAGTGCAATTTTTGGAACTGTACAATATTAGAACAGTGGAATATTAGAACAGTAGAATATTGGAACAGTACAATATTGGAACAATAGAATATTGGAACAGTAAAATATTGGACAACAGACCAGATTGGAGAACAGAACATTCCAGTATTAGAAAAGTGCACCTTCTGCTCCAGGTGGGCTCTGCGTATGGAGACCTTCTGCTGCAGCTTCAGCTGTTCCTTCTCGTGCTGAGCCTCCGTCTGGGCCTTGGTCTTGTTCTGGTAGGCGTCCAGCAACTCCACCTCCTGCTGTAGCTGCTGTTTAAGGGCCTGGATCTCCGCTTCCTGCTCCTCGTTCAAGCGCATCTGCGGAAAGTAGCAAAGGGACAGATTTGAGAGGGTGTGCCCACACACTGTGACGGGTCCAAAGTGTGTATGTGTGGGAGGGGGGGCGGGGGGGGGGGGGGGGGTCGCGGTATTGTGTGCGTGCTGGCAGAAGAGGGGTGCTGTACCGCTTGGGATGCCATCATCTCGTTGATGCTGTGCTCGTACTGCTCGGCCAGCATGGCCAGCTTGCGCGTCTGCTCCTCCTTTAGGCTCTTCAAGATGCCCTTGTGCTCGCTCTTGGGAGCGACCTCCAGCTGATGGTTCCTCAGGGCCTTGTACTGCTTGTTCTGCACCTTGCAGGTGTCCTGGAACTGCTTCTTGATCTGCATCTCCAGCGTCTTCACAGGGGAGATTTGGGAAGTCAGACGGGCACCAACCAACCAGAATCAGCCAAGTATGCAACAAAATCCCAATGCATTTTGGGAAACATTCATTGTATGAATGTGTACCAAAAAACATTCCTATCATACATACATGTACATACATAATATGAATGTTTGTTGGTACCTGGTTCACACGTAAATCGATAGTATACCGTGATGGCATTTTTCATTATCTGCACCTAGGCACTCCACACAACACATACCGTTACGCTATGACTTCGGGACACGTATCTGGGTATGGTATGGTTATACAAAATCCCCCCCCCATAAAAAAAGAATCTCCATCCCACCAATAGCCAAGCAGACCGTCTCCGGCCCCCTGCCTGTCACGCTGGTCTCTCCCATGTCGCTCGTCCGGCGCTCTCCCCTCACCTTGAGGTTCCGCGGCTGCTGCCTCTGCTCCAGGGCGTGCTTGCGGTGCAGCTCCCTCTGGCGCCGGCCATTGTACTCCTCCTGGTTCTCCAGCTCGGTCTGGTGCTGCAGGCCAATCAGCTCCAGCCTCAGCCTCTGCAGCATCTGCAGCTGCCGGCTCTCCAGCTCCTGGGTGGACTCGTCCTGCCGGATCATCAGGGCCTGCTCCATCTCCTTTTGGGTCTTCTTCTTGTTCAGCTCCTGGTGGGGGGAGGAGGGGGAAGAGGAGGGGCACACATGCTGTCTGTGAGACATACATGCTCTCTGTGAGACATATTTGCTAAATGTGTATAGACTGTGTCTCTGAGACACCTTTTATGTTTACAACGCATCCATGTTATTCCTTCACCTCTCTCATTTGCTCCTGTTCAAACTCGTGCCTCCGGACCAGGGTCCTGCGCTTGAGAGACCGGCAGCTCTTGTCGTAGACCAGCCTCTGCTGGGTCAGAAGGTATGCCTCCTCCTCGGCCTGGGAGCGCTGCACCGTCTCCTTGTGCCTGGACAGACGCTCCTGCTTCTCCTCCTTGGGGGTGCTGGGGTCCTCGCTCATCTCCTGCGGCACACGCACAGGCGCACGCGCAAAACATGGGCGCACGTTTTCAGACACACGTACTCTCAGTATGAGAAGTCGAGACACACACACAAACTTCAAGGTATGATAAGTCAAGGACACCTCACCTAACCCTAACCCTTCTGGAGTACTGTTAAGGATACCCTGGGGGCATCCCGGTTGCTCATAGTACAGGCTGAGGCCTTACCACTTCTCCCCCTGCCTTTCCCATCACGCTTCACTTACAAACGGTCTGATAAAGCGTTACAATGCCCCAAAAATAAATCTTTAAAAAGATACCGTACACATGAACTGTCTGTAGGTGGAGCTTGTGAGCTAGAGAGGTTCCCTGTGAACTGACTCATGTGAGAATCTCCCCGTCACTAATTCTACCTATCCAGGTAAGTGCGTCTGACACCCCGTCTAATGACACAACGATAAACGATAACCATAGCGATAAGCGATAACCATAGCGTAAGCGATAACCATGCTCACTTCTTTGATCTTGTCTTTGCAGAGCCTGTACTCCTTTTTCTGGTTCTCCAAGAAGGTGGTCAGCTCCTTCTTCTGCTGCACCAAGATCTGCTGCTGAGTCCTCTTCTCCTCCGCCAAAGCTGCTTTGATCTGTGAATCAACAGCGGTTCTCGTCTCCTTTCAAATTCTGACTGAATCGGCGAAAGGGCTGATGGGGCGAGTTTGTTTATCTAATCGAGAGATGTCACCAGTCCAGTATCAGTGCACCCCAGCCCCCTCCCTCTCGTCTAGTGATAAATCCGATCTGTCTCACTCACCTCTTTGTCTGTTTGGGCTGTGTGTCGCTTGGCCAACCTCTCCAGTTCAATGTAAGTATTGTTGGCGTGGGTCTCCACCTCCTTCTGCAAGCGGAGCTTATGCTCGTCCATCTCTGCCTTCAGCCTGTTCTCCAGGGCGATCAGCTGCTTCTGGTGCTGCCTCCGCATGCGCTTGTATCCAGACATCTGCTCCCGCGCCTCAGAATCCTGCTCATGCTCCTGGATCTACCCGGTGACCTGGACACAGGGGTCAGGGGTTACAGAGGGGTCAGGGGTTACAGAGGGGTCAGGGGTTACAGAGGGGTCAGGGGTAGGAGGGGTCAGGGGTTACAGAGGGGTCAGGGGTTACAGAGGGGTCAGGGGTTACAGAGGGGTCAGGGGTAGGAGGGGTCAGGGGTTGCAGAGGCTCAGGGGTTACAGAGGGGTCAGGGGTTACAGAGGGGTCAGGGGTTACAGAGGGGTCAGGGGTTACAGAGGGTTAGGGGTTACAGAGGGGTATTGCCACGTGGAACAAGCCTACATAATTTGCTTTGATTCATCTTTTTGTGTTCTTAGTTGTTAGACTGACTTGGTGGTGTAGTTCTTGCAGTACATCACAGCAAGTTAGTCTTTTGTTCAGTTATTCTAAGCCTGAATAACATACTTCATATTAACAACTGAATAATGTTTGGAATTAAAATAATAATATTTTGTTCTACAGACTCTTAGTCACAAAAAT
Source organism: Hypomesus transpacificus (assembly GCF_021917145.1). Taxonomy (NCBI): domain Eukaryota; kingdom Metazoa; phylum Chordata; class Actinopteri; order Osmeriformes; family Osmeridae; genus Hypomesus; species Hypomesus transpacificus. The sequence continues at coordinate 13,223,493 of NC_061081.1, read as the reverse complement.
GCAGTCAAGTGTAATTAATTAATTCACTCAAGCAATTCATGGAATACTTGTGTGTCTATAAATCCTCAGTACACATGCAGACATAACATTGGATAGCTTCTTGAAGATGTTAAAATAGTCTCAATAGTCGTCATAGGGCAGTAAAAAGCTGTGATTAATCATAGCTAATCTGACTCTTGATTACATACTGTAGCATAGCCAACACACCAACAAATCATATTCAACCAAACGATATGAGCTGGCCTTAAATGATAACAAGGTACCCCAGTTTTACCTGAAGCCATGAATATCAATTCTAGAATAGAATACATACATACAGTATGTAGACATTTGTAGCCACTAGCCTCAAATGAAAAGCTTGGTTATGACGCTTGTTTGCAGGCCTGCTATTCTAGGACAGAGATAGTGAAAACATGGCAAGGCACTAATTGATACAGATAACAAAAACATGTCATCCGCCCTCGTGATACAGATGTCAAAGAGAAAAAAACGTCTGCGAAATGCCAAACAGCTGAGAGAAGAAAAAGAGAAAGAGAGACAGAGAAGCGAAAGCGGAGGGATGGAAAAATGACACCCCGTTAAAACGGGATCCGGTTGCCATGACTACAGATGTGCAGCTGAGAGGACGAAGCGGGCCCCCTTTCTCTGTTTCTCATGCAAGCGACGGGGCGAGAGAGAGAGGGAGAGAGAGAAAGAGAGAGAGAGAGAGGGAGACAGAGACAGAGAAACAGAGAGAGAGAGGGAGCCCGCATACCAAAGATGCTGATTTAATGGTGGCGACGCGTTCACAGATCTTGCAGTCGAGAGCCCGGCTCTTGTGAGAAGAAGTAGGCCGCAGCTCTGGCCTGGCGTCTCTGTGCACAGCCTCATCCCTCACGCCAGCATGGTCCTGCAGGGGGGGAGGAAAAGAAGGAGAGAGAGAGGGTGGTCGCTGCCCTGGCCCTCCGCACTCGCCGCTACTGCCGCTGCTGCTGCCGCTGCTGCTGCTAACACAAGCGTTTCTCCCTGCATCCGGCACGCATCCTGCTTTAAATGCATCCTTCCTCTGCTTGGTCCCACGCTACTGCCTGCAGCTCCTCGCTAAAAATGAACGGGGCATCGCAGAGCGACGGCAGGCACGGGGCTAGAGAGAGAGAGAGAGAGAGGCAGCTGCTGAAGGCAGTCCTTGTCTGGCGTCCCCTCTTCCTGGAGAGGAGGGCCCAAATGGATCCGGTGGGAAAGGGTGAATTATGCAACGCCTATCGGAGGCAATCAAGGGAACACAGGGGGAGGAAAAAGACAATTTGAAGATGGAGATTGAGACAAAATGTTCTCGTCCATCTCCTTAAAAAAAAAAACATTTTAAAAAGAATTAAGAGTGAAATGTGTTTATTGTGTTCCCATGATTATATGTGGCATAGTCTATGAATACAAGACATTCAAATACAGACAAATCCTAAATATATTTATTTTCTGTAAATTGTAATTTGAAAGATTTTCCATCTAAATTCCAAAGCATTTTTAATATGAGATTTTATCCTCAGTTTCTCAAGGTAGTAGTTTCTAGTTCTTTGTATTCATTCTCTCTGTCTCTCATTCCCTTTTTATTTAAAGAGACACTGCATGATTTCACATTAATAATACTGGTAAATTAAACAACACAATTGGACAAAAAAATGCTGTTAGATGACAACAACAAAAATCCAACCAGAATAATCCACAACAGCAAATTAACGATTTGCATTTGATTTCTTAAAATGATATGTCTAGACTGTTTTGTATGTCTGAAGAAGCAATAACATTAAACTATGACCTTTGCAACAAACACAAACATTTATGAAAAATAGAACTCTAACTGGACAAACAGTCAGCGTATTCTGAGTACGTTGCTTATGTGTTAAAGAAAACCATGAGCTGAGGAACAATACAGAAAAACGTATAAATAAGCATTTTTCTGATTCATTCTTTTCTGTGTGGTGCAATCGTATATTGACTGATGACGATCCACTGGATGAGTCAACTGCTAGCCAACATGGTGAATCACCTGGGACACAATCAATTACAGTAGAATTAATAAACACTAGCTATCATAACAAACGTCACAATCTAAATATTGATGATTGTCAATAGATCTGCCTCATCCATAGACCCCCCCCCAAAGTAATTTTACTGTATTGTGCTGATTAATGGAATGTGATTACTAGTATCCTCTTTTGTTTTTGTTTATTTTAAGGATGTGGTCATCCTCAAATAAAACACTTGGTGCCACTGTTTCTCTGTGTTATCAGAACAGACTCAGAAGGGATTTTATTCGCCATGAATGTTTGCACAAACAAGGAATTTACTTTGGCAGGGAGGTGCATACATTAAACATATAGGAATATTGAAACTTAAATATGTGGACTAACTATACAAAAGGAGCAAAGTCTAGCTAATACTAAGGGGGGTCTAGCTAATACTAAGGGGAATAAAAAATAAAATAAAAAAATAAAAACAGAACAGAATTTTTTTTGTGTGACTTTTTGGAGGTTAAGGTATTGTATACTTCCATGTTAGAGTTTGTCATTTTGTAAATGTGTGTTTTATGTGTATATTTGCTACCTCAGGCCTCATCTTGTTTAAAATAGGTTATAAATACATTCAAACGTTACACAGTACATGGAGACAGATTTGGTTTAATTAATTTTTCTCCTTCAGAGGAGCTTCATCGTGAAAGATTTGCTTACTGTGAGGCTTTTAAATCATTTACTCTGTATGATGGATTTTTTGTGTGATAAGACTGTTAAGCATACGAATCATTGAATGTTAGTATATCTAATCCTAAAATCTATTTAAAAACAAGAAATATAATTAAATGTAAATTTATTTTGCAAAAGAATATATATATATATTTATAATCAAGAGGCATATAATATATTATATATATAATATATATTATCTGCCTCTTAGCTAATAAACTAAATGGCTAGCTGTTTTTTTATTTTTTTTTTGTCTTCCAACAGAGAGGGTCAAACATAATTGTTGTCATCACAGCAGAAAGCAAAGATTGCATACCTTCCATAGTGAACTTGTGTTCCAGATCCAGTGTTATTCAAGACATGCCCTCCTAGATGGCCTTGTATGTGAGAGGGTTATCTACCTTCAATTTAGTTTTTTTGTTGTGGAAACACATTGGGGAGAATACCAATGGCAGAGCCAACACCTTTTACATTTTACATTGTCATTTAGCTGATGCTCTTATCCAGAGCGACTTACAGTAAGTACAGGGACATTCCCCCCGAGGCAAGTAGGGTGAAGTGCCTTGCCCAAGGACACAACGTCATTTGGCACGGCTGGGAATTGATCCGGCAACCTTCTGATTACTAGCCTGACTCCCTCACCGCTCAGCCATCTGACTCTTTTACGTTACAGTTTTTTTCTGTCTGTAGAGCCGGCACAGCGATGACAACCCAATTATGGACTGTGCTTGTGTTATGGGTACTATAATACACACCCTCTATCTACACTTTGTTCAATTTATTTTTAGCTAGACCTGCCCAAAACTATGGAACCATGATGATGGCATGGTCCCAAAATGATAAACATTTAACAAACTCAGTAAAAAACAACAGAGGATATAGTTTACTGAACTATTTGATGTTTTCATGAAGAAAAAAGTTATATCCATCTTTGTTGTTTACCGTGGCTACTAGAGACAGAACATGTTTTTGTAATGGACGTCACCAGAGTGGAGGGGTTCTAGGCAACTGTTATAGCTCCACCTTGAGGACATCATTCAAGATTGCCCTGAAATCATGTGTGGTTTAATGGGCAGTAGTATGGCACTTACAGAATCGGTATAGTGTGTTTGATTCATGACTACACAACATAGAAAAGATGTATACTCATAATAGAAAGCCAACCTTTATAATAATATGCCAAATTAATGCAATTAATTGATGCTGACATTTCAAAAGAGTTTGTTGATGTTTGTCTTTCCACAGGACCACTGTTCACATCAAAACATACAGTAAATTGTATTCTAAATGTTTCAAAATAAGCACTCTCCACAGCTGCTGGTGGCTCCTTCACTGATCAGACAATTATTTAGTAATCTGTTTATTTACATGTTGTCCACTCCATTTACTAGCAATTGAACCAAGTAATCATGCATTAAGTAGTTTGTAATTCAGCACAGCCTGTCCCCTAGATTACCCTGAACAGGGTTGGGTGTGATGGGTCGGCAGTAACTGCCGGTTCCATGGTCCAGAAAAACAGTTAGACCAACACACATTCCCACACGCAACACAAGTGTTATCTTCCTGTTTCGCTTGTTTGACTTCAATCATTGACCCTGTTTATCCTATAGATTTTTCCCAACAAAACAAAGTCCTAAAATCCAAAGATTCGCACTAGGGATGATTCATACTTTACTATACTAGTATTTTATTAGACAGAGATGTTATGCATATACATTTATTTTGTAGCATTCTTCATTGTAAATCCCAAAGAAACTAAACTGAGGAGGTACTACAGCACAACAGTTTTAGAATAAACAATTGGTCTTGGCTTAGTGTTCTCATTCTACTTTAGCTACAGTTGTGGCCCATGTTAAAAAACTACCATAACTCTATTCTTGTCCAATAGAAGGCTTACAAAACAGCACACACTGTATCCCGTAAGGGAAGACAAGCTTGTGGTCACTGTGCGTGGCATTTATGCTGCAAAAGCCTGCTAAACATTCACATGAGGAACAACAGTGTGTGTCTGGAAAGCATCATCCGAACTGTGCTCTAAGACTAATGCTAAAATGCAATGCCTGACCACCAGCCTCACTTATCACCCTCCAGTTCGTGTTTGATCTGAATAGGGATGATAATGTCAGTGCTTGGGAGGCTGAGGCTGGTAGTCCCTGGACTGGGTGCCTCCACACACAGAATCCCCTCACTGTTCAGAGAGGAGCTGATGTGCTGCAGGTTCACCCCCTGTGGCAGCCTGCAAGATGATGCACAATTTAGACTTCATAAGAATAATTATATAAACTTTACATTGAAATATTGCCACATACTGTAAGAAGACATTTCAAACACATTCCTTCAAGGATGTTTAGTTTAACATTCTACTAAACCAATTGCAATTAAACAAGAAATGGTTTTGATCACCTAAATTGGATCAAATCTACAATGAAGACTTACTTATATTTCCTGGTGAAGCACCTTGAGATGGTTCCGTGTTCATCCTGTCTCTCCTTATGTTTTCCTTAATTTGAGAGAAATTGTGAAAAAATTTGCAGGAAGGGTACAGCTCAGTGGTTAAATCACTTGGCCATAGATCAAAAGGGCTCAGGTTCAAATCTTCCCTCTACTGTATTATGCTTTGGATTAAACCAGGGATGTCAAACCCTGGTCCTCATCGGCCGCTGTCCTGCATGTTTTAGATGTTTCCCTGATACAGCTCACCTGATTTGAATGGTCGTTATAACAACCCATTTAATTGAATAATGTGAGCTAAATCGCCAAATATAAATATTACATGCCATACTTTACATGGAAATCTTGCAGTACTTGCAAACGTGTGCAGAACTATTATAGCAAGTCAACATAGCAGTTGATTAACCTGGAAACTGTCTATTGTTTAACTGCGCATTCTTCATAATTTCCTTTTAAAAACAAGTACAAGTACCTGCTATCTCCAGGAAGTCCCCCTTGACGACAATTGTTATTTCCTCTGGAGAGAATTGATTAGCGTCCAGGTTGACCTTCCAGCCATCCTGGTTGGACCTGATCTCAGACGTTCCTGCGATCAGAGGTACGTGGGGTCTGTGAACCCCAACAGCAGGAGGGTGAGCTAAGGAGGGGCTGAAGTGAGGCGAGCGCATGTACCCTAGCCAGGTGGTGGATGCCATCCTCTTTTTGGCCCAGTCTATCCAGCTCAGATCACCAGCTTCCAGGAAAAGAGGGATGCTGAAGTCCTGGTCGAACATTCGTCCGGTCTCTGTCCACTCACGGCAAGGATCCCAGTCTTCGTCTCGCCGGAAGAGAGGACGGGGAAGAATTTGACTGTCGTCGGTCATGGCTTCGTTTCGCAGAAGTGGATGGAAAGTATTACCAGAGGAACCAAAACTCAGAGACGAAAGTTCCCTTTTCCTTTCCCACGGGAGGCAAATAAGGTTTTTATCTGTCTTATTCCAGTGACTCAGTTAAATTGAATGACACCACATACAGAGGGACAAACTATTATTTTCCCAAACAGTTCAGAAAGACTGCTTCATAGTTAGAAGGAGTTCTCTGGACAAGCTGGCTTTGTTGAGCAGTGAAGCATCACTTACACCCTTTATATACCCAGCTCATCCCCTTTGGCACTTATCAAACAGCAAGTGCTATCCATGGGATGACAATGAGCTGATGTATCAAGCAGGGGTGTCGCTCCACCGTTGCTCTGGGTCTTGGGAGAGGATAAAGCTAATCATTTATATTTATAGCTTTGGGGCGTATATGCCAAGTAGCTGGCGGATGACTCCAGCCACAGCAACTATGGGGTTTATTCAGGCATGCCCTCTGCAGTCTTGTCACATACTGGTGCTCTTTGTCTTCTCCATAGTAATCTCAGACCGCTGCTATTTGAGGGAACAACATGTACGTTTATCAGAGACAGGCCGTCAGGCTCCAGACAACATGAGCACTTTCAGCTCTGTCTCGAATGCAGCAAAACATGACCTACAGTTTGCTTAACCACTGTAGAGTACCTCGGATTCACCCTGAGACTCACATTGGTTTAGGGCTTGTAGCTTTGCATCAATGCTGCCCTTTGTATTTGTTCTTTTGTCCCAATGAGAGGACATCCTGTGTTCCTAATGATTCAGGAATAGTCATCGAATTTTAGTTGGTTAATGAAGTTATAGTTGCATAACTATAGCAAATGAGATAACAATGTTGTGATTTTTTTCTTCGCCTAAATTCCTTTTATAAGACAAACCCAAACATGTTTTTATTCTTACATAAGTTGTTTGTTGAACATCAACTTTTTTTATTTTTATTGAATTGATTTCTAATTGCATTTGAGGTTTACTGTTATATATTTATTATGCAATTATTTTAATGTGATTAGTAAGAGCATGTAATTAGTCACATACATTGTGACTTCTTGCCCTCTGGATCTGGACCCTGAGGTGAGCGATAGGTCTAATAGTCTGACGCTGTAGAGAGTTGGTGAGGAATGTTGATACGAAAGGCCTGTGTCGTAATGGCTGCTGTGCTCTGTTCCACTGCAGACGGAGCTGTCCATAAATCATCAAAGTTTACCACTGAATGTTGGGTGAAGGAATGTCATAGGAGCATGTCATTGGGGTGCCTATCGGATGACCTAACGTGATCTCATACTCTGTCTATTCATCAATGTCAGTGACTTTGACATTGTCAACAGTTTACAGACACGCTTAGCCCAGAGTTCCAATGGGACCATGGCACATGCAGTAACGGATCAGTCTTGCTAAGGGTCATTGTAGCAGAAAAGGAAACAGCATAATAACCACACAGCGATGACATGTAAACTCTAGTCAAAGTCTGTTGTCATCAGGAAAGCTAACTACCTCTGTAGAGCATTTAACTGTTAGCACAAAAATAAACTGTCAGTGAGATAAATCATTCATATGTTAAATTACTTTTAATATTGTCTGATATTACAGTAAAAACATTTTTACACACAGTGGGCTGCTTAACTAAATATAGTTATTAGGCTGTCAAGCAGAGCTGAAAACATTTGGGTGTAAGGACAACACAAAATAGGCCTGCTGTGAGTTAAAATTGATCCATTCATTCCTTTTGATTCTAAACTACAGTAGTGTATACAAAAACAAACAAGGAGTGTTTTTAGACCGCTGACGAAAAGTTGGTTATTGATCCTTTAAAAAAAAAAAAAAAGAACTTTCAGAATGTTCTTGCTTTCAGAAAGCGCTGCTTTGCACAATCGATGTTTCTCTGTGTGAGACAGAAAGACAGGACAGTGAACAGACAGCAGTCTACTTTGGATTTAGAGTCTACAGTCGATCCCTCCGTGCTTAGATTTTCAATCATATTATGAAACTAAGGAAAGGTTGAGATGTTCAGTCACAACTATGGATTTAAACCAACCAGGCTATCCTGAGAATACTGTTACTCGTTTTATACTTTACCTTTTTGTCTTCCTGCTGTGGAGGATGATTGATGTGATCATCAAGATTAATGCTAGAGTTCCAATGACTGAACCAACTATAATTCCGGTGAGATTATCTGTGACACAACATAGAGCACATTTGTTAAGCCTTTAGTGAAAAACAACTCTGACTGCTTTTATTGGGTATTTCATTGTCTCTTGTTTGCTAAAGAGGTCTTGAAGTCTCATTACGAAATAGCTTCACTTGCTTGCCAGCTTTGTACAACACATAATTGTGCCACAAGTATTTTTGACTAAAGGGAGGAAAACGTAGAGAATGTGCTTCAATCAGTACAGGTGAGGAACTTTTAATAATTTTTTTGAAACAAAGAGCAAAGGTAAAAAAAGAAAAGAAAGCCAGTACAATGATCAGATGACACCAGTATACTGTACAAACTCTAATTAAACCAGATACCTAATGACAATGAGTTTCACAGTGGAACCCAAGACCCTAAGCTTTTTTGATGCGTACAAGATTAAAACATAATGTGGCAGAGCCACACAGTTGGATTTCAGTAACGAGTTCTACGTTTTAAGGACTTTTCCGTTACCAGTCACGCAGTAAGTGGTTTCCCTTTCAGTGACGAGTTCTACGTTTCTAAGGACTTTTCCGTTACCTGTCACGCAGTAAGTGGTTTCCCCAGACCACTGGCCGTCACTCTGGCAGTTGTGTTCTCCTGGACCATCCAGGACAAAGCCGCCATCACAGGACATCTTCACCACAGCTCCCTCCAGATATCTGGTCCCCTCCTTCTTACCATTGTTGGGGGGAGCGAGCCAACCACAGGACACCACTCGGGACCAATAAGAACACAGGCTCTTCTGTTTAGCACTACGTGTCCATTGAATTAACATGGTTTGATGAGGCTTAAAAAAACGTGCATTGATTTTGAATGTGACAGGTGGAAAAATAGATACAGTCATCCAGCTGCCTACCTGATTTGAGATCCTCCACTGTGGACATGTGGCTGTTAAACGATACCCTTGTAGCATTGCCCATTCTCAGACTCCGAGCCATCAGTGTGTCATATCTGCAACACAGATGAAAACGCGGGTTTATGAAAATAAAATAAATTGTGGGTATAGCTCAGTGATAGCCTAGATCCTTTCACTCCAGACTAAAAGGTTGTGGGTTCAAATCCACCTTTTTATGTCTGTTGCTTTGGATAAAAGTGTTTACTATTTGAATTCATTTTTATTATTTGATCAAAATAAAACTCAGCACTGTAAGAGTTGATTTTGCTCTTACAGTGCAGCAAAAGTAAGAATGACTCGCTGTTTTTGAGGTGCTTATGGTACCTGCAGTACGTTGAACCATCTCCAGAGCACAGCTCAGATGCCTGGCCCAACAGAGCATCTCCTGGATCGTCGGGGGCAAAAAATGCCGGATTGAAATCAGGGTCGTGTTTGGGAGCATGTAAATACGTGTTCAACAAGTGCTCTGAGTCGTACGTGAATAAAGAGGATGCATTCAATATTGCCCCTGTAATGGAAAGTGAAAATATCAAGGCAAAATGTAAATAAAACAGAACAACATCAGGGAACATGTTGTTCTCGATTTTACTTGTTGCCAGAATCTTAACTCACAGCTTTTCCCAAATTTAAACACCTCCTCTGGTATACTTTGATTGGAAACAAGTTGACCATCGCTTGCTACAAGGTCATCTTTGGAGTCATCGTTCATATTTCCCAGAAGGCCGAGGGTGGCGTTTTGAAAGTCTTCTGGCAGGAGTACAGTGGTTGTTATGGTTCCCTCTCTCAGTCGAAGCTCCAACCCCGCTCCACTGGGAAACATGACCGTCACGTTGTGTAGGACGGGAGAAAACACAAAAACACCTGGAAGAGTTCAGACTGATCATTTACAGTTCACATTTAGAGTTTATTTTGAAGTATTTTACAGAGACAAGGCCATCGACTGACAGGCTGCTAACAAGCCACACAAACCAAGGCCTTTATCTCCACATTATCCTCTTATCAACTGTACAGATTTTATCAGCTGTACAATCAACATATCTATGTGT